>NC_135998.1:19785155-20085155 GCF_048128805.1 Centroberyx gerrardi | reverse complement strand
ACTCCTTAACCGCTGCGCTACACTGCTGGCCAATGCTGCCCAATGCTCTACATAGGAGCACCTATGTTCTACATGGGTGCTAACCCTAAATAGCACAAGATAATTGTTTGCATTGGTGAACATTTGCTTTGCCTTGACCGTACAGATGCAGAACCGTAGCAATACATGCATTCTAATTCTGTGACAACAAACAAGCACTTCTGCCTTTGGCAGAAATGTCTAGAGAACAAATCTGAATTCTTTGATCATAAGACTCTCTATGATTATTTTAATTAGTTCATTATCTTCACAAATGTAGAAGTTCATTGCACACCAAGAGGCCTCAGTCTAGTATTTATTCAAGAGTCCATATTTATTATAATACAAGTGCAAAAAACATGTAGTGAATGACGTGTTTTGCCCGCAGGCTTTGTCTGGATTAAGGCCTCTTGGTGTGTTATGAAATTCTTCATTTGTGAATTTATGCAGTTCTTTATGGACTTTAGTCTATTAACTTGTTCAGTACAATACTGGAAAATTGAGCATGTAAATATTCTCATGGGTCCATAGACCTATGTCAATTACTGGTCCCAGATGAGACTTTATGGTTTAGGCATGTTGTAGTCATCAATTGAATTTGTCATTGTGTCAGTGGCCTAATATACTGCAGCAGCACTGAGGTGTTCATAACATGGGGAAATATGTTTCAGACATGCAAGTATCTTCTTACAAATTACATCCTGATTTTTTTCAGATTTACAGATTTTACAAATTATAAAATAAGCAAAATAAGTACGTATTTGAAATTAATGTTGTAGAAATATTACAATCGATAACAACAGCCATCGGAGTCATCGGCTACTTTGAGAGTGCAGAAATGCTCCAGGAAACAGGAGTTGACAGGTATGGACCATAACAAGCGTGGATAAAAGAAAATGTTTTGAGGCATACAACTACTGGCCTTCAGTCTTCTCTAGAGGATGCATCGGTAGGAAGCACAAGAGATGGCGAACGAATTAGATGACTCACTCTGCTTTCTGGGAATAGTGATCTTTACACAAGATGTTTTTGAAGTGATTTGAGCTTGACAAAGGCCATATTTACACCGGTAAGAAATGTGGCTTTTCACATCTGTGTTTCTGGAATAAGCTCTGGCGGAAGAAAGATATTTTGTAGTCTAAATCCCATAAATGTGTCCACTGAAGGTTATCAGTCAGAAGGTAATTTTGAAGCCAGTGTGGCCAATGGTTAATAGCTACAGGCAGGCGCTTCGCATTCAGCACTTGCCCTCAATCTGACTTGCCTTGAACTTACCAGCGCTTTATGACCACAAAGTATGAATATGCACTATCCTATCCCGTCTGCCATTTGAATAGTGTATCCTATTCATGTAATGAAGTGTGGGTATTTCAGCTCAGACTCTGAATCAGAAGAACTTACTAAGTGCAGTAAATGTACAGGGATTTGTCTTGCTGAGACATCATGACAGAGTTTCACAGTACCTCACAAGGATCTAGGATACAGGATCTAACCTATAATACAAAGGGACAATACAAGACAAACAATGGATGGTAAGATAGCAATATGTTTGCAGCAGCTGTAGAGGGAAGTGTAGTGAGTGACCAATAGTTGGAAAATGCAAGGGGCGAATCTTAGGAAAGTGGGTGACAGCTCTCAAGAAGAGGCTGTTGAGGTGTTTGATGGCCTTGGTCTTTATGGACCAGTACTGTCTCCCAGAGGAAAGCTTTGGGAAGAAATGGCTGCCAAGGTGGACCTTTGTTACTGCAGTTTTTCCTGCCCTCTCACAGTAAAACTGTCAGTGTTGATTTAACTCATATCAACACTTTCAGAGTTAAATTCACACTGACAATTTTACTGTGTATTTTGCTTGAGTTTACACAAAGGGCCTGTATAAAGCTGTTACACTGACCCATAGAAACTCACTCCACACACTACACACACACTTGGATTGGACCACAAACCCTCACCTTCCCAATTTATCACTATAAAAGTTGAATACACACTATCCTATCCAAGCCACCACTTCAAAAGGATCTAATTTAAATGGAAAAATGGGGCCATTTCACCTTATAAGTGAGTATAGACTAAGGGGTTATATGGCGTGGTATCAACTACATTATACCAGATTCTGTGTATTTATCTTCTGTATATTCTGTCTTTTCCAGCAGATAACCCACATTTTCCTCTTACGTAAATGTAGCAAAAAAGTGATAAAACACATATTTAATCATAAAAAAAAGCCACACATTTTTTAATAGACGGCGTGAATTTATCTCTGAAAAAAGCCCCGCATATTGAAATCACAACATCCTGTTATTGATGTGTGAGCTCATGTTGTCCTCCGTTGTCTCCCTGGTGATTAATGCCTCACAGCCAGCTGATACATGCATACTTACACACACACACACACACACACACACACAGAGACACACACACACACACACACACACACACACACACATTACTGTTGCTTTTGTCAGGGGATTGCCTTGCTGTTCTCTGCCCTAGTTTCCATCAGAGGAGAGAGATAATAATGAGAAGGACAAGATGACTTGACATCCAGCTGAGATGGAGCCACAGTTCACGATCTTCATGTCATCTTTATTTACAATTATGAGAATTTATTCATATTAACAGGGTAAACTTGTATCTTATTTTCAAGGAGGTACACTAACAATATTAACATTAAAATACAAGAACGTAGAATGTAAAATAAAGAATAGAGAAAAACAAACAAAACCAAGGTAAACGCAAAACAAGTCACAACCAAATGAGGGAAGCAGCTGCGGAAAAAAATAGATTTAAAAATAACCAAGATTTTATAATTCCATTATCCATTAATGAAGTCATCATTGATCCGCTGATAAGTGATCATTAAGAATACACAAGCTGTTAACATACAGGGATAGAGCAAGTAGTCAAACAGATTGCTCATTGAAACATGAGCAATCTGTTTGAAGATCTGTAAAGAGAGAGGCCTTGCAAGCGCCAAAGGTTGATATAGGTCACAGATAACAATCAGAAAGAGTCTTAAAAATAAACACCATTTCCCAAATTTCTATGGAAACTTTAGGAAAGTAAGAAGCAGCTGATCTGAGTTTCCAAGCAAACTAACTTGCGATGCTTCTGATGCACACACCTTAATCTGAAAGGACTTTACGCTTCATTTTTAGGATTATTTGTACTTTATTCATTCAATTTCTGAAATTTTCACCCAATTGGATGCATTCATGTATTTCTATTACTGAAAGCATTAATGAGTTACTCCCTATCTTATTCTAAATGTAAACCATCTACTGTGCCCAGAACTGGCAGCGGCAGGTGGTTGAATGATTACATTGCTTTAGAAACAATCTGAGCATTACATGACGATGGTATTTGCATGTGTGCTTGAGTATTTTTGTGTATTGTTATTTGACTATTACGAAAACAAAAAGAGCCTTTTTGTGTTTTAAAAGGGCAGATCTTTGATTCCATCTTCCCTGCATATGGATAGCTGCGTCTCTGAAGGCTTTATTAGAGCTACTCATCTCATCGATAACCTGACAGACATGATTGATTATGTGTATGGTCTCCACTATTCCTTACAGGCACTTTTACTGATCTGACCATTTATGATTTTTTACATTAATGACCACACATGCCAACACACAGACACGGACAGAGGGACAGATAAACACAAACACAGCTGTAAACATTTCCGTTTCCTTTTCATATTTTATTCAACACTTAACAAATCCAAATAAATCCATTTCACAGCAGTTCAGCTTAACTGTTTGTTTACATGCTCTTTTTTCAAAATTCCATTCAATATTTGATCCATTTTTTATAGCAAACAGTGACAACTTAAAAAAATACAATAAGAATGCACAAATAGCTCAGCACTTTATGGCCCACCGCAAAAAACAGTGACAATATACAGACAAAAATAGAGAATATCATCATTATGCTTCCAAACAGATTACTGTATATTGTTCATTTATATATAGACACTTAGGTGCTTTTAGTGGTAAATTGTGGTATATTTCTATGTTCGAATTATTGACGTCAAAGCCACAGGGTTGACAAAAAACTCACATAGACACACACACACACACACACACACACACACACACACGCACGCCCCTGGTGACCAGGTGGCATTCTCAGTGGGAGGGAGTCACTGTAAATGACAGCTGGACAGAGAGAGGGCACACACCTGAGACCCTTTTCAGGACTGATGTGAAAAACTTTAGGGGCACACACACACACACACACACATGAAAACACACACACACACACACACGAAAACACACGCACACACATACAATATGTCTCTCTCTCTCTTAAACCTTTACATATAGACTGGTGTACAAACATACATAGTAATACAAACAGAAACATACACACACACACACACACACACACACACTTAGGGCACAGACTTCATAAAGGACCACGAGGCACGACGGGACTTGGCAGAGCGGCATGGAATGTTCCGGTCATTGATCTTTGATTGAGAAGCTCGCAGTGGTTTTAGCCATCGGTGTCGTCCTGAGGGAGGAAGAGGAGGGACAACAGGTGGGCAGTGAGTTTACTGTTCACCACTCAAACCACCTCACTGGTCTGTTCAAACCTGAGTGAAAATCCACCCTAAAACAGAATTATGTTACATCTTAACGGTTCAATAAGCTAGACAGACAGTTCAGTCAATATTTCTAATCCTTAAGACGAAGAACCATCAAGACCAGTTTAAGGTTTCGGTTGAGGAATTGCTGCAAATCCCATTATTTTAAGGCAATTTATTTATTACTCTGGATAATGTCGCATTGTCCACAAAGTCAGTCTTTCAATTGTCCAATTCTTTTTTTAAATGTCGACTCTTTATTACATTTGTTTCTAGCTGGCTATCTGTTTGGGGGGAGCACCAACACTAGATTGTGTGCAATCCACTAAGGTGTTTTCCAATCCAAGACTTTAAGAACAGATTTAAGGATGAATTGAGGAATATTAAGGAGGTACTTTAGCAGGTTTGGGTTTCACAAAAAGCTTCTTCACCCTTAAATCATCTCTCTTCCAGCTAATTATGGACTTGGACTAAATTAGTCCAACTCTGACAGACCTAGACAGCTGAGAGTGGTGTGAAGTCAGCCAAGGCAAATCCACTTACATATTTTTTTTTTTTTAATAAAAGCAAATGTATGTCAACAGGTGGTTTTCCATAAGCCACTCACAAGCACAAACTTGAAGAACGTGATACAGAGCTGCTTTGATCTATTCACTCTCGTTGAGGTTCACTGTCTGACACCGTTTGCAAAAATCGTTCCCATCCAGCATCTTTTGGTTTGTCTATCTGACCATTCTTGCTTGAACTTGTAGATGCGACTTCATATTATTGAGCGTGGTTTTATGTGGATCAGTAGTTAGTGAAGTCTTACCTCTGTAGCGTCGGCGTTATCAGTGTCGACTGGTGACTCTACCACACTCTGTACTGCTGTAGCATCTTCGTCCTGAAAGAACACAACAACACGGTGGGAGGAAAACATTACTGATAGGGTCAAACATTATATATAGGACTTGTGTGATTAATGGACATGATCTCTTTGAAAACAGTTCAATATGTCTGCAAATGTGATGAATGAGATAAAAACAACAACATAGCTTTGAATGTAAAGAACACACATAATTCAACCTACTATACCTGGATACACTGAAAGGCATTTACACTCATTTCATAATGGTCATTATCACTAGTGGCCATTTTGAGTGAGAAGAGACGAGGCATGAAGAGTTAACGAAGAAGGGGGTGACACTACCTCTCCTCTCTTCTATCCATCTGAAAGGAAGCCTTGATTACACCGTGCCATTGGGTGACCTTCCTTAATGGGACACCGGTGACAGTGCGTGCTGGTGTGTGCACGTGCGTGTGTGTGTGTGTGTGTGTGTGTGTGTGTGCCCGCCTGTGTGTGTGTGTGTGTGTCTGTGTGTCGTGCCACCAGCTGACACAACCTTAGAGCAGTTATTGCACCCTCTCCTCCTGCTGTTGCATTTAACACCACCCATCGTGCCTCCATCTGTTCACCCAGCAGAGCCAGAGAGATGTGCGCACATGTAAACCCTCTCGCACACGCACGCACACACACACACACACACACACACACAGTTCCTGACATCCGACTATGCCAATAAACATTGTCTCGCCTTTCTCTTTTAATGTGTTGCCTGTTCAAACCTGAAATATCATTGTAAGCCATAATCTTTGAATTCATAATCAAAGTAATACATTGCTTCTACTGTTGAGACCATTTTCTGTTTACTGTTGCCCATCCTTCTCTGTTCTCCACCTTGCCATCCTCTGTATGCTCTCATCACTCTCATATATCTCTACCTCTCTTTCTGCTCCTCCACCTCGTTCTCTCTTTTCCCCTCCCTCCCTCTACCTTTCTCTGGCTTTTTCTTGCCTCATGATCTAAGTCACTAGCAGCCGATAAGTTGATGAAACAACTAGATGAGGAGATTAATCAAACGATCGACTCGGCGTCCCCCACCCGCTGTCGGCTGGTGGGCGTGTGTGTCTGTGTGTGTGTGTGTGTGTGTGTGTGTGTGTGTCAGGCACAGGAGACAGTCTTTGATGGGCTCTCTCAACCTGGCTTCAATTTTGAATGTGATCAATATTAATGGCATTTAATGGCTGAGCCGCCTGGGAATGGCAGTTAAATGAGGACAATCTGCTGCTGTCTGTCTGTCTGTCTGTCTGAATACCAGCCATACAAACACCCCACATCTGTCTGTTTGCTTATTTCTCCATCTGTCAATCCATCCATCAACCATCCATCCCTCCATCAATCAATCCGGTCTGTCTCTCTATCTGTCCATCTGTTTGTCTGTCCTGCCTGATGGTTTGGCCTGTCACAGTTCCTCTTAATGAGACTAATCCCATTCCAGGTGAAGCTTCCTCAGCGTGTTATACCTGGGGGCAAAGAGCATGATTAGCTACCTAACTGCCAGTCAAAAACACAACCACTAAGGAGGATAAAAAGATTCGACTGGATGTCTGCGGGAAAGACCACAATCACATCGCTTGAAAAGGAAATCAGATGCATGGGAGGTTTTGCCGGCAGTAAGGGCTGAAAGCAGGGGGAAACAAAACAGATTGTTGATTGCTTCAATAAAAGGAAACGCTGAAAAACATTTTGTTCAGATGTCAGTTGTTTGCCGCTGGCAGGAAAAGAACTTCATAATTTCTTTGGCGTTCCATCTTTTATAGTGCGGCTTTCACTAATCACAGCCAATTAGAAAACTGAGCTAAAGCAATGTGTGCGAGTGCGTGTGTGAGCGTGCATGTGTGTGTGTGTGTGTGTGTGCATGTGTGTGTGCATGCTGTGTCTCTAGGTGTCTAAATTATTGTTGTGGATTCCCCTGTGTTCCACCGCTAATTAAGGGATAGGAGATTGAGCATCACAACAAACGCTGGTACAGATGACAAAGTGTTCCCATTGCCCAGGGAAATATTTTATTGGCTTATCATTTCCAACTACTCACAGGGATGTTATGAGAGACAAGGTAATTACAGGCTAATTTACTCTTCCCCCCAGAATTACATCCGATTTAACACCTTATTAATCCAGACATAAACCAATGGAAGCACAGGGAGGCGATACAAGGGACTGTGTTGTTTCAAAGAAAGATAGTGTTGACAAAGTTTTTGAGTGTAAAAAAGGAGGGCGGGGCCTATTTCTTTGACTAATGAGGTTTTTCTAGTTTGACTGGAGTTGACAATTTGTGCTAATAGGAGCGGTAAATAATGTAAATAATAAAGGAAGTCTTGTAAATATGCGGAGACTGTGGGTGGGGATCTTGTGTTGTAAGTTGTGATGAAAGTGCATCAACTGTATAAAACAGAGATTAAATTTGATTTTAAAAATAATAATCCTCTAGTGTCTACATCGTATAGAAACACTGGCATGATTAAAACGAAATAATTGTTATTTTGTCTGGATCTGATAAAAAAAAAAGCACCTCAGTCTGTTAAATCTTAATGTAAACATATCTATGAAAGGCCAGGCGAACATTTATCGTAATCCTTGCTATGTTTGTTCTGAGACAGAGAGACAGAGAGACGGGAAGATAGAGACAGAGAGCAAAAAAAAAAAAAAAAGAAACGAACGCACAAAGGAAAAAGGAGAATCATTTTTCATCCCCCAGCTTGCGTCATGGCAGTAAATAGTTTGCCAAGGTAAACTGGCTTTCCCCACCTCTCCTTCTCTGGGCAAACCGACGGCCGGTCTGACAGATGAACAATGTACAAAAAAAGCTAACAACGTCTAACGGCTTTTATGTCAGAGAAGAAAGACAAGCGGCAGATATGAGAGGCGATGATAGATGACTCAAGGTCAGGGGGCCATTTTGACACGGTGAAGAGTCGTGGCTGGCAGTCGCTGTCAGGAAATGGAGGGATGTGCTGAAGGTGTGTGTGTGTGACAGAGTTGTTATTTACTCGTATAATGATACTAAATCTGTCATTTTAGTTTAGATACTTGACTGTTTTCTTCTTATAACCTCCACTGAGAATTCTGTTGCGACATACAGTTTGTACACTGTCCACCCCTCCTTCTCCCAGCCCCCCATAAACGTCCTGCCCCCCGTCACCTCTCCCCTATTGCTGTGTTCTCCTATGGGAGAGGTGGGTGTCACTTTTTGTGTCATATCATATCACAATCTTTTCGTTTCTTATCATTCATATTGTATATTTTTGTAATCCCTTGTATCATGATGTCTGGATGCACCTGTTAGTGTAAAGAGATTCATGTATTGGCCCTTATATAAAGTTAGATTTTTTTTTAACTAAATGTGCTAGCTAAGCTAATATTCCCCCTTTTCCTTCACTAATTTCATTTGTGTAGGAGCTGGAGAGACATAAATATTCATTTGGAGGATCTGCTTTTTTGTTTCATGTCAGAAAATAAACAGACGTCAGCTCTAAAGATATCCTGGGTTTGGGTCCCTCCTTCTGTGTGTGTGTGTGTGTGTGTGTGTGTGTGTGTGCAAGTACAGGGTATTGAAGTACAGGGTCACATATTAAATAGCAATGAAAGTATATCAGGTATCTTTCTCACTTGTTTGGCTGGCTCTTTCTTGACCAATCCGGTGGCAGCGGCTATATTGCCCGCCCCCTCCACGGTCTTCTGGGCCACAGCGGTAACCCCGGTAACCACTGCTCCGCCCACCTGGGACACTCCAGACACAGTTTTACCTGCAACTGTAGAGAGGAAAGAAGAGGAGCGGAGGGAGGAGGAGAGAAGAGGGGAGGTGAAGATAGTCTCTATAGAACCAACACCTGTGGGGATTCACATGATCACATGGTGTAGAATTTCAAACCGTAGTTTCCTCAGTTCAAATACTTTTCAATAATGGAAGCAAATACTAATTGAACTTTTAGATTAACTTTTTTCAACTTCCATTCTCTCTGTCTCTCTCTCTCTCTCTCTCTCTCTCTCTCTCTCTCTCTCTCTCACACACACACACACAAACACTTCCTTCTCCTGTCACTGCAGCCTTGATGGTTTTCAGCCCCTTTTTTTACTCCCAGTGTCTCCCAGTGTAATGTAATCTTAGTGATCAAAGTCAATAGCGTAACCTCTCCATGTGTCTTTCATCTGCTGAAACTGCTGTAAAAAATATAGATGCGCCCCTTAGTGCACCTTGTCTCTATTTTTCAGTGATATAATTAAGGGAAATGTGACATGTGGTCATTACAGCAAATTCACAGTACAGAGGTAATCGGAACAATCAAATGATTACTTGTTTATGAGTCTGAAAGCAGCACTATTGGTTAAATATAGGGAATTCTGCATTGCTAAACTGAGATAACTTTTAAAACAAAATTCAAAGTTTATGATTTGATTTTGAAGCTTAGAAGTCTGGCTTTTGTTTTCATGTTATTAACACTGACATCTTAGGCATATAGCTGATTCACCTTGAGATCGATTTACAATCAGAGAGCAGGTAGGGGCCCAAAGTCTTGCTACTGGTCACTTTGACAAGACAAATGTTAACTAACACATGTTGGCTGTGGAGGGGATCGAACTTGTAACCTTCCAGTTACAGGACAGCCTGTGTAACCCTCTAACCATTAGGCCTCCCTGCCCCAAGCGCTGCTGTCTCGTTTGTTTCAGCACCTCCCGCAGTCTGCATGGTGATGCAGTCTATAACTACAGTAGTAGACGAACTAATTAATCATGACTCAGCTGCTGTGGGCTGTGGGGGCATCTTCTCTGGCCATCTGGACCTCGAGGACCACCGAAGGAGGATTAGCACTTATCATCTCATAAATCTACTGCTGGGTGCGCCCCTAGGGCCAGCTGGGCAGAGAAGATATCCCAGTGTGCCAATAATATTAATAAAACATCCTGGCATGTCTTTAACTCATACAAACCCAGCTTCCCATACACTGACTTACTTTGTGGAGGTGTAGCCTACATACTTGTGTCCACAACAACAACACAACCAATTCCCCAGATGCCTTTAGCAGCCAGTGTCTCCTGGTTTCTCTGCTTGTTATGTGTGAGAAATAGCGAGGTATAGCCCAGGGGGAGCTGGGGGGGGAAGTAGGAAAGGAGAATAGTGAAATATGACACTAACTCACCTGTAGAGTAACATCACTCTCACTGACCACCTGAGGCAGTTTCAACAAAATGCCTTTTACAAAAACACAGGATCCCAATGAGATTATCCTTTACGCAATAACCTAGGGATCCATTTCTAGGCCTATAGAAACCTTGATCAGGTTTTAGTGGGAAGGGTCGAATGCGGATTTGCACGTCCGTACAGTTTCAGTAGTCTTTTCAGGCTAATGTATGGGAATGCAACAGGTGTTTTTCATCCATTTACAGTAATGTACAGTGTTTCAAAATGTATGTTACCTGTTGTGACTCCATCCTTTGTTCTGGTGCCTGCAGAGAAATGCAAGTGAAGCACAATTACTCTCACGGGATACAATTTATTAGAGTAGCCCACTAACTAAAAACAAAAGAAGTAAAAAAATAAAAATAAAAATAAACTGTTGGATTAGCAAGATTGAATGGGACGCTGTTTCATTCAGATTAAGAATAGTGTTAGCAGTGTAGAACAGAATAAAGTAAGACAAAATTATTCACAATTAACAATTAACCACTAATAGCATAGATAATACTAATGGCTGAAACGCTTATTTTATCAATCAATTACACGCCTTCAACGCATCGTGTGCCATTTTCCCTTTTTTTTTTTTTTTTTTTTTAGAGTGATATGATCATTAATGAATCTAATTCCCGACACCTACCGACAAAGATAACCCCATCTTTCGTCATCTCAGCTGCTCCAGTCACTCCCTGCTTGGTTTTCTCCGCCGCTGCCACGACCCCATCCTTGGCTTTTGAGAAACCCTTGATAAACGCGTCCATGGCTGCTTGATTGGCTCCCAAATTACAGGCACACACAGCTGTGAAGATGACAAAACAGGCGCCATGAGAAAGCACCGCTGGCTGGGAGCGCTCGGCATTATTGTGAGGGGAAACCGTGTGACAAGACACAACGCTCATGCCACCGCCCTACTTTTCTTTCTGACAGGTTTATCAAGCCTAGATCACCGTCTAAAATACTTCATAGTGTACACGAGCATCGCTGCTTTAAGCCTGATCAAAACCCCACCTGCGGGAATAGGCTGAAGAAACCTGAATGGCTTTCAGATCGTATAACACATTACCCACTATCGACTTATTACACACTTTAATGGAAAAAAAAAATAAAATAAAAAAGTATTTGTGCAGCGGTAGGCCTGTTCCATTTGCAATGCGATAAAAAAAAATAAAACCATATCCTGAAATAAACGAATTACCAATTTGTAGGAGGAAAAAGGAGGAAGAGAACGAGAGCCGCTGGTCCACGCACCTGTTTGCTTTAACTTCCTTTGAGGCGAGAATGTGATGAGTCTTCCGGGATGCCAGTTGAGAGCGGAAAAACCGGTTTGTTGTCCCTAAACTACAACTGATGTAAGACGGTTGGTACAGATAGACGCTCTACAGGTTTGACAGACGCCTCCCACGCCTCGGTGATGGAGAGACTGGAGTGATGGAGAGCGAGTGATTAAACCCCGTGATGCTGATGCTGAGCTGGAGACAGAAGAGCCGCTCCGCTGTCTGTGTCTCTCTCTCTCTCTCTCTCTCTCTCTCTCTCTCTCTCTCTCTCTCTCTCTCTCTCTCTCTCTCTCTCTCTCTCTCTCTCACACACACACACACACACACACAAAGAGAGAGAGATTACGTAGCTCAAATGTTTTGTTTACGTGGGTTGCCCACAACGTGTGGGATCCAGGCTCTTTAGTCATCAATCGGCTGAACTACCAATTAATGACAGTAATTAACGCGTGGTGATAGGCCTACTGGGCTTTTTAGTGTTTCCATATCTGAGTGAAGTGTTTTGTTAAGGCTCCTAATGAATTTTGCAAAGTGTACATCTAAATTACAAGGCCTTCACTTGTTGTAATGCTGAACTCATACCTGATCAATCAGTTTTAACTGTAGTTTCCCCTGCTAGAGGAAAGGATTCATGTGTTTGATCAAAGTTTGGATTTGAAAACATGCTTTTTATTATTCATGTAGTAAATTACGGTAGGATATAATAGTAAGTAGTAGTACCTATCATTTATTTTGTTTGAGGTGATGTGATATTCTATATTCTTTTTCTCTCCTGCAACCTTTTCCCTCTGTTCACCTTCCATTTCCTCTCATCTTGATCTGTTGCCTTCCCTCCATCCTCTGTCTTCCCCTCTATTTCTTGTAGATCCTCTTGGGATATCCAGTGTGATGTGTGTTCTCTTCCTGTCTCCATGTGTCTCTTGATCTCTCTCTCTCTCTCTCTCACACACACACACACACACACACACACACACACACACACACACACACACATACAAATACATGACCTATCTCCCGCTGAACTGTTTCTGTAGAGTAGGTGTTGCACTTGTTACTGCTGTGTCTTCAGACTCTGAATCAACTACAGTGTTATATTTGCTCATTTTACTTCCGTGGTTTCGATTGAGGTAACTACCTTTTCCATACATCACTACCTTGCTAAGACAGTGTAGGACTCCTAGCTATCATTCTCTCTACACTCGTTATGCGCATCTCATACTGTGACTGGTCACATCAGATGGGGTATCTGCCCAAAATCAACACCACAACTCTGGACTGCCGGTAACATTGTCCCTTATATGCACCTCTTTCTCTCACCTCTCTCTATATACATCTTGCTTTTAAAAGTCTTCTCTGTCTCTTTGTCAGTGTTGCGTGGCTTTACATCCATCCATGACCATTTTAGTTTATAATTCAACTTCAGAAGCAGCTTTTTTGCACAGCGTTGTTGTTGTTGTTTGCCCTAATGGGTGGGAGGTGAATCCCTCCCTGCTGCCTTTCACTCACCGCAACCCAATTTGACGGCCGAATGTTTACCACCATTGCCCTAGTTAATGCTAAATGGTAAATTGTTCACCTTGCCATGATGCCATGATGTCCAGGTGCTGTAAAGCTGTGGTAAATTCCAATGTTGTGTCTTTGAAATATGCTCATCTAGATTTTTGATGCGTGCTCGAAATTAAATTGAATACCAAATTATGAATGGAATAAAATACAAACTCGAAATGTTGAATGGTGCTGAACCAAATACATTTAAATCAGGAGAGATTAATTTAGGGGATGAATGACAAGTTTTAGTGCAATTAGACCCAATCAAGAAATGATCATGGAGTCCGGTTGTGAGAGGGGAGATCGACGTCTTCCTGGATGCGACTGATGGACCCCGGAGCTGGAATCTCCTTCCTGAAGAGCCGGATGGCCTCAGCGTTTCCCTCCACTACTGTTCTGTCAGTTTCAGAGTCAGAGTCCCTGCCAAAGTCTGTTGCTGTGTTTTCTGCCTGTGAGTCATCATCCGCTTTTGCTCTCGCAGACTCAAGGAGAAGTATTCTTCCCCGATGGCTTTTCAAAGCTTTTGACGGTGTATCCAACAGTTGTGATACTCTATTCATCCCCAAACTACAAACTCTCTTTTCACACAGGCAGGTCGGAGCACAGGCTCAGCTACAGCAGCGGTTCTCAACCTTTTTGGCTTGTGACCGCTTAAAACGAAGCCGTGGCTACGCTCAACTCCCGTCACAGGCTGCATATGCAGAGCGGTAGACAGTGAACTGTGCAAACAATGACGTATAGATTAGAGCACAGGTAGTTCATCTTGAGCTTGGCTATAACATAATCAGATTTGTTGTTTTGTAGGTTGGCGGCAGCAGTTGGATTGGCCATCCACATTGGCCATGACACAATGACGATGAGCCTTGTCAAAGTGTCCTTAAGCAAGACATTTGAACTCTTATCTGGTCACAGAGTAGAGATGTAGTAGTAGATGAGAAAGTCAGCTAAATGCCTTTCTACTGTAATAAGCTTGGACACAACTGATACGTTGTTTGTACCTTTATTGATGACAAAGGTGGATTGAGGTTCACCAAATGCAACGTATCTGCTTACAAATCACTGTAATTATCTGACAATTCAGTTATCCACTCATGTAGTAGATGATAGATGCTTTTCACATGCACTGTATGCACTTTAAATGTATTTCAGTCACCTGTAAGTCTACAATACACTTAAATCATAAAGACTTAGTTAGGGCCAGTAAAGAATGACAAGTATGGGCCTAGTTATGAACCCATGAGAATGTGTACAGGTCCTTATTCCAGTTTTCCAGTATTATGCCAATTAGTTAATAAATCATTTGCAGTAAACAGAGAGAGAAGCAGTAATCAGTTAAATTGACAAATCACCAAATGACAAGGCAGATGGCACTTTTTGTTTAGTCTAATAATAGGATATTAGGTTCAGATTTAACATCTGGTCCAACCAAGGCTTAAAAACTATACAGTATATGAGAAAACTATGTGAGAACCTTTTAGAGACCGTAGAGTATTTGTAATTTGCACAAGACACAGTTTGTGTACTTTTCCCCATCTCCACACACACATTCAAATGCATGGCTGGTCTCGTCACGGGGGCAGAGTCCCGCTCCATCATGCTGTCAGTCAGATGCTAGAGAGCAGAACCATTATGGTCCCATGTCATTTGTCTCTGGCTATAGGGGACAGGCGAGGCTCATTACTGTCTGTGCCGGCAAGCCCCGGGCTCACTGCGATGCAGCGGCCACACAGCAGCCAACAGGCTCAATTAGAAGACCTGATGGATTCCACACTGATACTACGACCATCGACCAGACTCTTCTTCAGTCTATGTAGAAATCCTGTAATTCTCCCTTGGTCTGGACGAGTGTTAGCATCACACATGCGACACACATTTCATATTGACCGGTTCTGTGTATTGGCTTCACATTAACGTTGTTATTGTGTTGATTTTTGTTATCGATGTTGTTCTACTCCGGCACGATTGTGTAAAATTAAATCACAAGACATTAACTGTATCAGTGTTATTCTGTTTGTATGAGATGATAACAACTAGAGGCTTGCAGCCTTTGCTTTGATCATACAAACAAAAGACAAGAGAGAAGAAGGAGTAGGGGCAGAGGGAGGAGGAGAGAGACAGCGACAGAAATAGAGACAAATAGTGTTGGCAACTTCTAGTTACAAATCCTATCTTTTATATAAAACACAGAGCTCGCTCACAGCATTGAAGTGATCGTGGAATATAGATAGACCATAACTGGGAAACACACACATGCACACACACACACACACACACACACACACACACATGCACGTGCTGACATTGACAGACATGAAGTCACTGTCTCACTTTCAGTCTGAATTATTTAAACAGACTGTCCTGTCTTAACTTTAACCTCACCTCATGCATATTAACTATCAAATTTACCATAACTTGACTTGAATGGTGGATCTCATCCAGAACAATGACCTAGTGTGACCTGTATATATACAGTATTGAACTGATTTTTCCACAGATAAATGAAATACTCCAATCTTAAACTCTTCACTTCTGTAATGCCAACCAGCAGTTGTCAGAAAGTGAGAAACAAAGAAAGATGCTTGTTTTGAGTTTCATCAACTGAACTTGCATTGCCCTGCAGCACCTTATACTTAGCTACTTAGTCCTCTTTGTTCCTATGTGAAGTGAAAGGCTTTCAGCTTTCCACAGATTTCCCCACGGGGATCAATAAAGATTCATCTCATCTTATCTGAGAGACCGCCTTACGCAGCAGATCCACGTACTGCACGCATGTTGTTTTCTCATTTTGCACCGCGGCTAATTAGGGGCATTTCTCAGAGACACTGACATGTTTTTCTATGAGAGAATGTGTCAAGACGGGGAGGGCAGCAGCGCCAGTAAGACTATCAGTTATCTCACCGTCAGCTGCTCTGTGACTCCTACAGATTGTTTGGGTCATTTGCTCCAACATGCCAGTTCTCTATTCTGAGATTATAAATCATATAAAGAATGGTTGGTCTGCTGCTGTAAATCATCTTAACAGTGGTCTTTGACAGTCACTATAGGCACTAGTAAATTAGGAGCTGCCTGTCACATGATCTCTGCCGGCTTAGAGAGATACATCAAATAACTGCAGTCTCTTCTGTCACCAAGGTCAATATTTTTTTCATGGGATCACAACCAGAGACAACCAGTAATCAATTATCAGTAATAATATTTTCCAAAGTTGCTGCTTTGGGATCATTGTGAGTATTCATGAGCCCTGTTCACTTTCTGGTATCAACTATTGAAAATCTTTTATATTGAAAAGACAAAGAAATCTCCCTTAAGCAACAGAAATCATCCCTGAAGCTTCGTTGTTTGTTTCCTTTCCCCTCTGCAACCTGCTTCTCTATCCACGACTGGCTTCTACAGCACATTCCAAACCCGGGCGTTCACACACTCACTACAATATTTGGTAATATCTTGTACGATTTATCATTGAGGCAGATAATGTCTACCATAACAGGTATTATAGAAAATATATCTGCAATCTGTTTTTGAATGACTTGAAAAAGTTGCTAAAAGTGAAGGCATAGTCTCCGTAATCTCCATCCTTGGAACAGATCACCTCCATCTTTTCTGCAGTTTGCAATTACAGTTTAGTTTTGGGAATCTATTTCTACTTTGTTGCAGTTGAATAAAGCGCTATCATGACACTGCAGTATGTGCATCAAGAGAGGAAGACGCGGTCTGGGGGGTGCACACTGACCAGTGAAGCAGAAAGACGTGTGTATGGATAAAGACACATCAAAACCTCAGTATGACAGTGCAGCTTCGCCCCGCTGTCACCAATACTCACACAGTAATTGGTGTGTGTCTGTTCATCTTTCTCTCTTCCCTTCCTTCTCTCTCTCTGTATGTGTGTGTGCGCGTGCGTGTGTATGATGAACAAAAAAAAATAAAATAAAACTTCACAGTGAAACTTTTATTATTTCTCTGGTCTGACCTCATTAAAGATGTGCTGGCTGAGTTCTACTGTTGCAAAGGGACTGAGGGTGGTCTGATCTGAGAATGTAGATGGACCGGAGGGTTTCGAGAGCTTTAAAGTCCATAATGTGATATATTTAAAAGGAATGGAGAGCAAGACCTGCAGCAGACAGGTCTCCTGATGATGAATAGTTTGCAGAGTTAAGGATAATTGAACATTACACAGTTGCATAAGCTCAAACTCTTGTTTTAACATGTTCATTGTGGCATGTAGTTGAATATTATAAGTTATTCTGTAGCAGTTGATGGCATCCTCTCCATTTTCTTAGCAAGTGGTAAAAATAATAAATCAGTGGTCACTCTGTCACCCATTAAGTAATGTACATATATGCACCATCAGTTTATCTATCTAAAAAATGTATCAATCCCTATCAATTGCTATCAGGACTGTTTGATGTTATTTAGTGTTATTGTATCTTTCTTAATTTTTGAGAGGAGGGTGACATAGGAGTAGACTTTATTTACAGGTTGCTGGAAGGTGTCCAGGTGACATACAATATGTTATAGAGGCTAAACCAAACTGAATGGCTGCACTGTCTCATCCTACCTCATTCTACTCAAAACTTCCACCAACTGCTGTCCTTTCTTCTGTCTCTTGGTCTTTTTGTTTTGTCATGCACTTTCTTGTCTGACTTGCTCTCTGTCGTTCACTGTTTCCTTTTCTTTCTCCTTCATTTCTTACATTTAGGGAACATTCAGAAAACAACACATTGAGCTAGGTTTTTAAATACTTATTCAAAGGTACTACGTGTAGCATTTTACCATCAGTATATCATTGCCACATTCATTTTGAGACATTAGTATAATTATAGTAAACAAACAAGACCATCAGCAAACTTAAACTTAAACTTACTGGCTTCTACTCTACATTTTATATTGTGAGCCACTAGGTCAGATTTCACAGGGAATGCTGTATTTCTTTATGGCACAAAGGGAAATTGCTTTACAGCACAAAATCCGAAGAGAAAGTAGAGTGAAAGGCCAATGAAAAAAATCACTTCCAGCATGTTCATTCCATGGATGGTTCATCCTTTTTTGTCTTCCCCATCCTCTAAAGTGAAAGAGAAAGCAAACACATATAATTATGGCAGGGAGGGAGAGGAGGGGACAAGCAGTAACATCCTATTTGCAACAGGAAGCAATGTTTTTTATTTTTATTTTGTGAAACATTACCACCAAAGGTTCCACTGGCATAAGATAGAGGCTACCAAGTGTGTCATGGTCTTATTTCTTTATGGTAATTATACCAAGGTATCACAATTAAAGCTCCTGTAGTATAGCTGTAGCTCCTATGTATATTTATTTGTTGAATCAAAGTTGTATAAAGTAGTATAATCAGATGATGTCATTGTTAAGGTATTGCAAGGAGATGCACACACCTCATGGAGTCTACTCAAGTGGCTTTATTTTGTGTTTATCCCCAGTTGCTGTCTCGTGGTCGTATTATGGTAGTGGTAAAATACAGCATAATACTTTGAATGCATGCAGTAGCTATTGTTCCGTGTTTAAGCATCAATTAAAATGTAGGTTATAGAAAAAGTTATATCATGAACTGTAGAGAATTGTAGAATATTAAATGATAGCTTGGCACAGCTACTTTATAGAATGAATGGCAGTTCTCCTCATCCACAATGGGACTCAGGTAGGCTATTGTATGAGAGTGACATAACAAGTTTATATAAGTCTTATAGGTATGTGCTGACATAAGTGTGGAGCTTGAATCGGACAATGAACACAGGTAATTATGGTATATGGTTCATTCACTCAAGTTGTTAACTCCCTGAATGCTCTGAGGTAGTTGGCTGACTTAGCGGAGCACATGTTAAACCTATTAGACCAAATGAGGGAGTTCCACGTGTGTAAATGTTTAACATAAAATTTATTCCTCCCGGGTGCAAATCACGAACACACCGGCACATGCATGGCTGTGCATAAGCTCTGGGTCCACTAAACTGAGCACGTACATCTACAAGTTTCTGTTCAAATTACAGTGCATAAATCAAACAAAATGACTTAAATGAGTAACTGAAATCATTCTCACATTCTGATTATAGTGAGTACAGGTGAGTACAACTAAGGAATTCCCTGTTTGTGTTAGCTAGGTTGAACACCCTCGTGGTTCATTCTATCAATTAACTTGATTGACATATAAACCTCACATTAAAGCAATGAATAGGAATAAGTGGGTCAAGAAAATGCATGAATGAATGAATGAAGTTTGTGGTAATGGCAATCTTAAAGTCTGTTTTTCAGACTTTGGGGCCTATGACTGTGATGTATAGTCCCTTTTGCAATTTCAAGTGTGGCTAAAATCAAACTCATTGTAGAGACTGATGAGTAACCTGTAAATAGGAGACATATGTTTTGTTTGTTTCTGGCTTAATAATAATAACAATAATAATAAAACACAAAATATAACAGAAATTTCATCTTTCCTTATGTGGATACCAAGTGTTTAAAATTTGGCAAAATGTGTTGTTTTTGTCAGCATAAATGTAAGGGTTTGGGGTCACAGCTACCCTCCAATAAGGTGGCAATTAAAAATAAGATTTTGCATTTTGAACCCTTATCATAGAATCACCTGCATTTAAGCCATGTGTTGCTGCTATGTTAATGTGCCTGACTGTACCCCATCTTTGCTCAGAGATCAATACTCAACGTCTCTGTGTAAGCAGCGTATCTCATATAAAGTCAGTGACACACACATTGCAATTAAAGCTACTGAAATAACAATTGTCTTTAAACCATATTGATAACTGAATATTAGTGTACTATGTGTGGTGCATCTCTATGTCACTGATATGTGCTCTTTGGTATGAATTTGTTATTTCAAGTAGTGTAGTGCCACCTACTGTACGATGTGTGCTACAGCCGGTTGAACCCGTTGACATGGACAAGAGCAGAAGAAGCAGAGTTGTTTAAAGCCAGACACAGCCGACGGCACAGTGATGAAATCAAGGCCATTCTCATCAGACACAGGAGGATGTGACTCTGCCTGCATTTGAATAGTCTGGTTGACTGTAGGCTTGTCCTGAGGAGGTGAGGGAAACCTTAAGAGTAAATTCTGGGCCAGTCCATGTGTATTTGTGAAGAGCGTTGTTTCCCTTCGGTTAAGGTCTAGATGCTTGTCGTCACAACTCTCTGGTGTCTCTTCAAAACTCCTCTGGGGCAGCAGGGTGGCGGAGTGAGTAGGATGGCGCGGCTGCGTCGGTAAGCATGCTGAAGTGTCCTTGAGCAAGACACTCGGAGGGGAAGCAAATAGAGAATTTCCCCATCAAGACAGTAAGATGTTCGAATAAAGCCTGCCTCACCGGAAACATCAGGAGGAGAATATCTTTCCAGCATTGTGAGGTTTTTATAATGATATGATATGACTTTGCATTACGCCACTTTGCACTACAGTACTATCCTCTTATGCTTTTTTTTATTTCTTTCATCCTAATTTGTGTTTTTCTATTTTTAACTGATTCTTCTTTTTATTTTAATTTTCTATTTATCTTTGTGAATATATGTTACTATTCTTTTTATTATGACTATTCTTTTTATACTGAGAGGACCCAGCATACAAGCATTTCATTGCGCTGTTTACCCGGTGTATGCTGTGTATATGACAAATAAACAGACTTGACTTGAATTGAAATCTGCATGTTTTTAGATCGCTGGGAATAAAACAGGCAAAAGCCGCCTTTTAGATTACCCATGCAGTCACTGTAGGGCTGCAACATGCAACATGTGTGTTGAATGTTGTTGATTGAAATGGCTGATGGAAAAGTTGTAATCACTGAGGCGAAAAATATATTAAAGAAAAATAGTAAAAAGTATTGACTTGCACATTTGTAAATATTTTCTGTGACTTGAAATTCAGAACATGGGCGTGTGAATCATTTTCTGTGAGTGTAAATTCCATCATGCACAAAAAACAGAATCATAATTTCAGTACTGGAATCATTACATTCACACTGCCAAAAAACTGCCAACACACACACACACACACACACACACACACACACACACACACACACACACACACACACACACACTCACACACTCACAACCACCACTCTCTCACTATAATTTAATTTTCCTCTCAAGGCTTTAATTATCTTGTCATTCATACATTTTGATGTTATACTGTTTTGTTCATTGTTGTATCTGTTGTTATTTAGTTTCTGTTATCTAATTAAGTTGTGTCTTCTTGAATCTAGAATTTTTTTGTTTCACATTTTTATATGTCCCTTAATTTTTTTTTGATCTCAACCTTACCATTTTTTTTTTTACTCTTCTTTCTGTGTTTTATTATTGTGCTTTATCAGTTTTCACATCTCCCCCTCTGCATTTTATCCCTGTGTGAATTAACGAAACTAATCTAACAAATATCTTTTTCTCCAGTCCAGTCCTCATCAGGTCTAATGTGACACATCCCTCTCCATAACGGCCTACGTACAAACAGCCACTCTGGCTGCGTTTGCCTGGACGTTGTCTGTGCTTTGAATCATTAGACACTTGGCAGACTGCAGGGCAGAGGACTGTTAGTCACTCCATGGGCGTTGGTGTGGTATAATCTAAAACTGGGTGCAGCAGCAAGAGATGAAAAGGTGCTGCTCTGTATTGTCTCTGTGCTTTATTTCATTCATTTTTTTGTTTTGCAGAATATTTGGAGTAGAAGGTAAGCTTATTTGAGTAAAGAGGCAACTAAATGAACTACTTTGTGTCTTAAACTGTTGACTGTGAAAGGGACCATCAGTGTTTTCATGTGAATGATCCTCCTCTGTGTTGTAACCCACAGATGCAGCCATCTATTTGCTTGTCATAGGCTGCTTTTTCATTTGTAAAATAGCTTCACATCTTATTTTGCACGATTTGATTCCACAGGGTGTCTGAATGCCTCGCTGAGATATTTTCAGTTCAGTCAGTGAAGACTATTTTCCCTCATATATCTTCCGTGAGTCATACAGGATACATAGCACTGTAGTTTTATTATTTTACCCACTCTATCAGTCATCTCTATAAGGGAGTGACACCTAGAGACTATGACTAAGATAATCATAGTAGTGGGGTGAAACTTCACAGATCAACCCATACCTTGAGCAATATTTCTTCAAATCGTAGTTCTTCCCTCTCCCACCCAAACATGGTTTCACGCATTCTGGTTTCGGTGGAAAATTACTTTAGCTTCATGCAACTATTCAGACAATAAACAATTTAATGTAATCCAGATGGTATCAATTGCCAGGAATTGGGTCAATATTCCCATCTGGATTTATACAGGTAATAGACGACATTATCCAACCACCAACACACCTCCCACACTCACGGCTCCGGTGGCTCTGTTTAGGTGTTGGGTGCATTTCTACGGCTTTGGCCCACCTTTCCTTTAGAGGCAAAGCTGAATACTGTCAATTTCTTATATAAGCCTGACCGATCACATTCATTTCATGCTGAATTTCTTTCCTTGTGACATGGCAGGACATGACATGATATCCACAATGACAATTGCATACGCAGACAAAATGTCACTAGGGGGCACCCCAAGATACCAAAACAGCATACAGTGTCACTTGAAACTTGGCTGAATGTAGTTGTCCCTACACACATACAGGCTAAACAGTGATCTGGTTTGTCCTTGCACATACCTGTGTGCATTATGTTAATCATTTTATATTTACAGTTTATCCATTTAGTTGACATTGTTACGCAGAGCAATTTACAATAAATACAACAGCAGAATAAGCTTAAATTCCTACCACAACATTACAAGTAGGCCTAACCAACAGTCAGAACCACAGACAATAACAGAAGAAGGAACAAATATTTATGTATCTGTTGAATGGTCATGTATGATAGAGAAGTGCTAGGTAAAGAAATGAGCTGAGGAAGAAAGGTTGAAAGTATTTTTTAACAAAAGGTATTTTCAGAGCAAATAGAGGGGAATATTGAAGTTAGGAGATATAGGAGAGGGAGATGTGCATCGGAGGAGATCAGGAAGTACAATATGTCTTAGAAGAGATCTTGGGAGAGATGAGTCAATTGTGTAGCGGTGATGTGGGCCTCACACAATAGCTGGTTGTCCAGGATCACACCATGACTGTTGGCAGTCTAGGCAGGAGCGGCGGTGTTATCAGTGATGATAGGGAGGTCTTGCAGAGGACAGGATATGCAGGGAAGAGCAGCTCGGTCTCAGCAAGGTTGAACTTGATGTGGTGGGCAGACATCCAACTAGAAATATCACCTAGGCAAGCAGAGGTGCATGCCAGAGGAAGGAAAAGAAATAAAGTTTAGTGTCATCAGCATAGCAATAGTAGGAGAAATTATGGGGTGTGACTGAACCCTGGAGAATCCCAGAGGAGGGAGGGGGTGTATACGGTGAAGACAGAGGTCCCCTCCACAATACCTATCTGTACAGTCTGGTAGAGAGTACAGATTCAGGTCAGCAAGGGTGGCAATGAGCATCTGGTGGTTCATAACTGAGGTTCAGTGTGGAAGACCTCAAGACTCAGAATTTCCACTAATCTTCTTCATACTCCCACTGAAATTGTCATCTGGTGTCAATGGTAACTAATATAAACTAATAGTAATAATTAATAATTGATTAACTATTGTTTACTTCCAATACCTTTGCGAAACACAGCCAAGTGAACAGTGAATGTTCTAGAGGAACAGGATTAAACAGGATTCTTGTCTTGTCTAAATTACTGTACATTTGGGAAATTAAGATTGTAATGATTATCCCAAAAGTGCTAGTCTGATACGGTGTATATTACCTAAATTCTCTAAATGATAGCTCTCACATAATACTACATTTTGTGAAAGCATCAAAATTTCAGTGAGGTAAAACTCAGTGGGCGTGATGGCTGATAACATGAAAACGGCTTTGTAGCCAATGTAATCCAGGGGCATGAACTTGATGAGAAGTGAGAGTGTTATTTGGATTAAGATAGAGCCGTGCCACTGCTGCACGCAATATGTTTAGTCCTTCCTCAGTAAAAGGAACTGATAAGGCTCCTCTAGGGGTCTTATCAGATGTATGGCACGGCCTGGCATGTCCTGGTAGCAGTTTAGTGCAGCTGTTGTAATCCAAATACAAAGTTACGAGAACCTGCCAAAGTGCTGGGTGACTCATCTCAAAACCCACTTCGAAAAAGAGGGATCGGTCAAGTAGAGATTGATGAGATAGCTCAAGTTCATGCTCAAGTGAGATCTGGTTTTCTGATGTGTTCTGTCCCTCTGCACATGAGAGCATTTCAGGACCAGTGTTGCGTGCTAATTAAGCTGAAAACTGATCATGAGATGTCAGTTTTTCACTGTTTTTTCATAACTCCAACGACATAAAATTGAGAAAGTACCATCTTAGATGAGATCTTACTTGTATTACTTGTGTACAGTCTCAATTAAGTTGCCACAGTCTAATATGTCATTTTTAGTGATGAAGATTTGAAGAAATACACATGATATAAATTACTTCCTCAGATTATTTGACCTACATTCTTCGTCTCATTTGTCCAACAAAATGTTCAGGTTTTTTTTTCATCAGGTTTCTAAAGAGGTTTTAGGATAAACCATTCAAAATGAGAGAAGCATACTGCACAGTGACACAAAAAAAAGGAGACAACACCCTTTTTTGTAAGACTAAGAAGAGCAACTCAGTGAGCAACTAATTCATTTTCGTTTGTATTCACTTTTGGTATTAATTTACTTAAATTCAGACAAAATAATGGTAAATAAAGCCGTCTACTGACTGACTGACTGACTGACTGTCAGCTTTGCAACTCAAGAGGCTGTTGCACACCCTGGACACAGTGACTAATAATCCATGAGTATTAGCTGTGTGGATGGCTGATCAGTGTACACACCAGACTGTCCCGAGTCCTGAAGAGACTCACTTGCACACACTGTGACTATTAAAATATGTTTTCCTTCCTCTGCCCACAACGATAGCTTCAAAGCATGCCGGGGTGGAAAGGGAAGTTATGAAGTTATCGAGGGAAGGGCCCTGCTTTCTGCACCAGCTTGATGGATGAATGGCTGTACATTCAGCTGGGACTCAACTTCTATTATTTGGCATATCCCAACATCTTGGATCAAGACAGCCTCATAGACCAAGCATAAAATCTTTGGCTGTAACTCAAAACTTCTCCATTAATGGTGAGTAGACGAAGATATAGAGGATAGCATGAGGAGACGACAGAGAGAGAGAGAGAAAACGGGAAGAACTATCGGTCCGGTCCACATACAGGGCTTTAAGCTCGGGGAATACCGAACCATCCCTGGAATATTTCATACCAAGTCCAAAATCCAAAGCAGCTTGCATGTGAAAATTCCACTGACTTAAAAAAACAAACAATCCCAACTGAATTACATTCACCTGGAACCCGGAGCTTTTGTTACACTGCCAAGAGCTTGATGAAGCTCGCTCACAAATTTGAACATGACAGTGAAAACATCAGATGTCCATTAAGTGTCATGGTAACCTGTTGCAGGTCGTTTGCTGTTGATTAGCTGCTGTGAAATCAACAAGACACGCCAGTTACAATTGAAACCAAATGAAACCTTGTGGACTCACAAGTAACGTTGGTCCACTCCCGCGCCGACAACACACACACACACACACACACACACACACACACAAACATGAACACGCGCACACACACACACACACACACACACACTACACTGTGGAATTGAATCTGTGTAGTGCCAGAGGTAGGCCGGTGTGGTTTTGTGCTCTGGATCTGTTGTTTCCAACGCTCTGTGAAAATATTAGAGCATGCAGACTGGATATATTCTCTGGCAGGGAAAGAGGCATTTTCACTTTGACCTGCTGCTGCATAACATCCCTGTTTTATGAAAAAATAAAAGTTTTTTCAACATTACGCAGCAACAATGAAAGAGGATCTAAGGTGAAATACTTCTTGTCACAACTTGTTACGTAAAGTTATTACAAACAGTGCAGGATCTGTTCATCAGTTTAAGTCTAAATTATCTAATTTAAGATGTTGATTGTTAATCATCTCTGACTTCTGAATATAAATTGTTACTATAAAGCTCCTTTAGATTAGTACGCACATCTGCCTTGGCCCCAGAACTTACTGTAACATTTACGTTGAAGCATGAGGTGCTTCAGCCACTTACACCCCGGTATGCGATATTGCGTGTGTGTGTATGTGTATGTGTGTGTGAATGTGTTTGTGTGTGTGTTAGTGTTGGTGTTGGAAGAGATCCAGGCCTGCAGATGGCCCTGGTTTGTGTTTGCACTGAATGGCTGCAAGCCTCACACCTCCCAAGTGACCATGACAAAACGTGCACGCACACACACACACACACACACACACACACACACACACGCACACACAGCTCCATGCAGACTGACTCTTCTCCAAGGGTCGGGTCAGAAAAATCCCCCGAAGTCCACAGAGAGTTGAGGTCTTGTGGTTTCACTAAGTAGATATGTGCTGCTTTGACGCTGCAGCCAGGACCGGATGATTTAAGTGACATGGCATAACGTATCAATCTATAACAGAGCAAGGCGGATCTGCAGTATGAATTAGATTGTTTGAAAGTTTCCAATCCAGGCAAGACAGATACACTATAAAGCCCAACAGCAGTACCATTTTAGACTCCCTTCAGATCCAGCTACACCTGTGCCAGACTGTAATGTGTTGTGTCTGGGCAGGGCCACAACATCCCATTGGCTGTAACTCCTCTCAGGTGAGCCCACATGTATAAATAGAAATAGCATTCCCTTTATATAAAGCTTCTGACTCATACGTGACACTCCCAAGCTTGAGCAACAGCAGGAGTTTTAGAGTGAAAACGCGAAAGGAGTCAAGCAGGTCGAAGAAGGTAGATGTACCTGGTTTCACCTGCGCAGAATACCTGGCCGGCAGCCACTACTATAGCAACAACAACAACAACAAGCCAGGAGAGCCTTTGGACTTCCTGGGAGATCCCCTGGAATGCAGGCTCAAGTCTGGGCCAATGTTTGTCGACTCAGGAATGTTGCCTGGGCGACGGGAGGCCGTGCGGAGGGAAGCCCCTTATCTGCTGACGTTGTCGTTCAACCGTTGTCACGGTGCAAAGGCTGCTGAGGTAGAGATGAAAAAAAAAAAGAGGAAAACACACACATACACACCTTAAGGTTGGGCTATATGTGTGTGTGTGTCGCCATGGAGATACTCTAGTGTTTGGGTGGAGCAGTTCACTTCACAGGGTATGAATGGTTGTAAAGGAGGGAGAGAGAGAGAGAGAGAGAGAGAGAGAGATAGAGAGAGAGAGAGGGCGTCTCTTGGCCTTGAGTCAGAACTGGTAGACTTGCACTTTCAAGCAGGCACTCCAAAGACCCAGATTCATGAATGAGCTTCCGACCATGGGCTTGTTTATCTTTGTGAACGACAGGGAGGGTTGGATATAAAACCTCACTCAGAATGTGGAATGTGATTGCGACATGACTCTCTCTCTGCAGCACCGCAGTTCATGCTTTGTTTAGCGCTCAGTGAATCTCATCACGACTTCAAATGGGGATTTTTGGTGTATAATGCAGTCAAATGAATAAGAAATTCATTTCAGAATACATTTTTCATGATGATTTAGACAATGGGCTGTCACTTACTGGTACTTGATCTTACTCAGTTTTTCTACCTATTTGCACATGTTTACACTTGGAAACTTGGATTTGTATATCCATATCAATATTTCCATCTCTCCTAGACAATATACATCATATGATGACAGGGCATTGTAGGGTAAAATATTGCTTCATCTCAGTATGCTGCATTCCCACTGTAATGAAGCTAGAAGACATAGAGATATGCTTATTCATTTGGCTTGATCTTCTACATTTGGACAATTTGCTCATGATCAATCATTCAAGAAGGGAGTTTTCCAGACAAAACTGCACCAAGGTCTGAGATTTGCCTTAAACTGCAAGACCACATTCTTGACCTGAGGACATGGGAACGTCACCAACAGCTTAGACTTCAGCTGCAAAACTGAGTTTGCACTTTAGGACGGTGATTTCTGAACACCTGTCATCAAACCCAAAACAGTCTTTTCAGTTATGTTTCATCATCAACTTTATGATCTCAACATTATGATGATATTTCAAACAACTCAATGCTACAATGAAAGTATGTCAGGCTCTGTCAGTGATTAGCACTGAGCCAGCTGAGTTTCATTCTCAGTCCTTTACAGTCCTTTACCTTTACTACTTTTTCCTCCCGCAGTTCAAAGACATGCAAGCCAGGTGGATTGGAGACTGTAAATTTCCCATAGGTGTGAGTGTCTGGCTATCTGTTTTAGTCCTGCAGTGGACTGTCAACCTATCAAGAGTCTCCCTGCCTTCTGCCCAATGTAGCTCGGATCCAGACCCTGCGACCCTGAAAAAGATTAAGTGGGTAGAAAAATGAATGAATGACCATGATCGTTCATCTAAATTCAGATTTGGATAGTGATTTTAGTCATTTATTACTTTATTTTTTTATTAGATCTAGTGAAGATAGACAGGAAAGATTGGGGAGATTTGATGAATTTTTTTGCCTTTTTTGCTTTTTAGCAATTCTCCTCCCTTCCTGTCAAATAAAACTGCCATTCTCCCCTTAACTGATATCCCATTGGTTTACACTTTTGAATGATCCCTCCCCACGTTATGTCCCACGCCCATATCCTGTTTCAACAGGAAATGCATCACATTAACCCTCATCCTAACCGTCATATCTCACTGGTGCTTTATTCTATCATTCCAATTTTTCATGACTTTGTCAATCAATTTGTTCCTAATGACTTCATATCATTGTTTTCTGTTTCTGTTTTAATTATTGCTTTTTAAAAATACCAATGTATTGGGGTCCTGGGGGACCCCAGTCAAAAGCACCCAATTCTGCCTATGCAGTTTTAATAGATGGAACTATTTATTGAGTTCATGTTTGCCATGGGTCCTAATTTAAAGTATCACACAATATCGGAGGGGGGGGGGGGGGGGGGGGGGGGGGGGCATTTTGAAGGAGACAGACACAGATGCAGCAGACAGATTTCCTCATGTGCTCTGTCGATGACCCTAAATACTGCTCTTCCTAAGGTAAGATGATGTTCAAAGTCAGAAATACAATACATAATTTAATTAACTGTAACTTTCCTAAAATAATAATAATATGTTTTTTTTTTGTGTTTTTTTCTCAGATGACATTAATTACATAACTAATAATGTTTTGAGAAGAAATAAGTTAACATTTTGCTATGATGGTTGTTTCTTACAGTAGTTTATTCTTGGGGTCCCCAGGGACCCCAGTCGGTAGTCCTTGTATGTTAAATATGTTGGTAGGATGAGGGAAGCAAGACACTCTCAGTTTCATTATGACTTTAACTAGTGCAACTGCCAACTATTTTTGACTATAAAAGAAAAGAAGAAAATTGCATTTTTTCATCCTTTTAGTTTTTAATTACTGATTTCATTGTCAAGGTTGTACATGTCAGGCATTACAGAAGAACTTTTATTTAGTTTAAGTTTACATACAACAGAAAGTTAATGTTCCTTCCACATTTTTCTGTGAGGAACCCAATTACAATTGTTTGGTCCAGACTGTATTCTCTGACAGGCTGGACACTGCATCAAAAGACAGAGTTAGAAGACAAGTTAACATTCCTTGCTCTTCTTCATGTGAGAAACCCAGATAGGGTTATTTGGTTTGCGTTTACATCCAGACTCGAGTGTCTGGCAGGCAGCTGTCGGAGTGTGGGCATTATAAACACTGTGAACATTTGTTTCACTTCATTTCAAATAAAATAAAATTTTTGTTAACATCCTAATCTGTGGTGTTTTTTGCAGTCATGTGATTTTGTATTGCATGATATTGCAGATGTAGATATGACCCTTTACCTCTATTTCTTCTTCTTCTTCTTCTTCTTCTTCTTCTTCTTCTTCTTCTTCTTCTTCTTCTTCTCCCCTTTCCTCTGCTGATATGTGCCTTGGATTTCACCTGCATGGCTTCTGTTTCTCTCTCATTTACAGATTTATTTCACACTCTCCTTCTGCCCTTCGATCTTTCCACCAAGTGCTTTATCACCGGTCCCTGTGTCATTTTAACATGCCATTAATTATCATATCAACCTTCAGACAAAGTTATTAATTTAATTAATGTAATGATGATCTTAAACAGAGAGAAATCAAATTATGTGAAGTCTTGGAGACAGAGAGACAGAGACAGAATGACAGGAGTGCATAGACAATACTTAAATGACTTCTCTGTTTCTCACTGTCTTAAAAATAAATAAAACTCTTTACCCCTTGTTTCTGTGTGTTTGAGCTATAACTTTATCTGTCCTCCTCTTTTGTGCCAGATGGAGCATTAGCAAGGGGCCCGGCATCATACAACACTATGTGCTCATTAAAACTCACTATCCCTTTCTGGGATAGTGACTCCTTGTGTGTGTTTTCTCCTTTAATGTTCTGTTCTCAAATTGAATCAAATGTTGTATGGACTGGACTCGATCAGACTCAGTGAGTCAAATGACTTCAGCCTGTGGGTTTAAAGTAAGAGACACACGGAAGACCAGAAGCACTTGGTTTTTGGCTACAATACTGCAATCCCTTTTCATGGTTGAAAGCATATTTTTTATATCAGTACATCAAAAAAATGAATTCTTGGCTTGATCAGACACAAAAGCCCGTCCCGTGTTGGAAGTCAAGGCAGCCATGTTCACTTTAGGAGGCTGGAGACTTGTTTTGAGGCTCACGCTGAAAGGACTTTCATGTAATTTTTCTTGGAGCTCTTCCCAACATGTCTTGGCCAGTTGTGCTGCAATACCTCAAACCCTGAAACCTTGCAACACACCACACCAGCATGGACTCTGACGCGAATTAACACAGCTGGAGAGGTGAGGCCTTTTTTTGTGGAGTGTGAACTATGACTCACCTAGCATTGGACTTGAATTGTATGGTTTTGTCTGATATAAACTTTCATTTGCATACAGCAGTTATGAAAATTTAACTGCCGTCCTTGTTTTAGATTTTTTTTTTCAACAGGCTCCCTTTAATTTGTATTTGGATAACACACATGTTGAGCTGTTTCTGTACAATTACCTGGAGGGATATGTAAACATTTACTTACAAATCTTTAATGATTATTTGCTGAACCATTGATCAATATTACACCATGTCTTCCTATGGAGTCCTCAGGAAGAGACCCTGTTGGACAGCCAGATACATCGAGTGACCTTTCCTTTGATAAACAACATTTTAGGATGCCAAGACACTTAATCAATTTGGATAATGTTAATATATGCGTTGAAATATTGATTAGGATGATCTACCTCCTATGAGGAGTAGCTCGTTAAAAAACATAATCCCCTGAGCATCCAGCTAGCTGACAAAGACCAGACGGGGTGTTTATGCTGAGGTTGACCTGCTGAATTAAAGATCAACAAAAATCTAATTTACCCTTAAATGAGCATCAATGATTTATGCCTAAGTCGTGCATTTATAAACAAAGTTTTCGAATTATGTATTTATTTTTTGAAACGGACAGTATGTTCTTTCTAAAGTTTAATAAAAGAATTGAGATTTAGAAAGAGGAACGTTTTGAAGAAATTTGAGGTCTATGATATATTTCTCTTCTGAATAGAGCCAGGCAATTTTATATTTGTGTCACATTCAAATTATCTTCTACTATATTTTTTTTGTGGCAGTAAACCCTGTGACTCATACCGCCATATCAATTACATCTCAGTCTACAACTGACAACAACTGTGTATTACCAAGTTCAAGTTCCTTTTATTGTCATTTGGGCTGGAGAAATAAACAAATAGCAGACAGAAAACAAATAATGAAGACAATTTGAAAATGCCATTAAATGTTTATGTGGCCTGATTAAGACAGTGGATTAAAAAAGGAGATGCTCCCACATTTATTCAACTATTCCACAACGTTTCGACCCCAAGTCTTCATCAGGTATCTGTTATTTTGAGCTGCTGTCCTCCAGCACCTGCTAAAAACCATATTGGGATGTGTGTATGTCTCTCCTCTCTTTCACTGACAGTACACTAAGATAAAAACTGTCTTGATGCCTCTGCACCCTCCTTGACGGCAGCAGACTAAACAGTTTGCTTGCTGGATGGGATGGGAAATGTCCCTAACACTGTTTCTATCCCTCGTGTGGCGCTGGGCGCGGTAGATCTCTCTCAGCCGAGGGAAAAGGGGGCACATGTGATCCCGCTTGCAGTGAAATATCAATGGCAAGATGGTGCTGTGAAAGATGTGCTGTAGCTTGTGATCTATTGAGGGAGTTCTCTCCAAAACAGGTCGAGCTGGTTTCTCAAAGCGGTGATGGACAATGGATCCTGGGAACATGAGTGTGGTGTGTGAATCCCTTCCTACAGCTGCATACACACGCCCTTGTATGCTTCAGTTGTAGCTGTAAAGACAGATGCACACAAGGTAATGCACACACACACTCAATTTTACAGACGTGTGCGTGTTTTCCATGACGACAGCGAGGGAATCCTGTGACGCAGCTCCGAGGATAAACCTTTCCCTTTTTCTCACAATAAAGACATAAAGACAATTAATGTTTTTGTGCTTGATATAAAATTACCTGTATCTGGCATTATATTCAAATGTCTGACATTCTGACTGAATCTCTCAATCAGCTGTTCATTTATTGTGATTTTAACTACAGTCTAGCACACCTTGACCTAACTTTGTCTCTTTAATGACCCGACTCAAGTTCTCTTGGTAATTCTAGTGTTACAGGACTGATCTAACATTATGGTGGATGCTCTGCTGGCCTCAAGTCATGGATGACTGACAATTACAGCTCTCATTGTATTTCCTACAGTTTTGTACAGTATTTCCCCCTCCCGGCGTTGTCCTTTCTGTCCCGGCTCCCCAGCCGCCTTCTGTCCCCTTAATCAAAGCAGAGTAAGATTTAGAGAGGAGGTAAACACTCTGGTTTTATGATTGGGCCCCTTCTTACAGCGTGGCCTGTATAATTGAAAAGCCCTCAGTAACTATTTTAAGACGCTAGTGGGAACAGGCTCCCATGTGTGTGCTATGGCTGGGAATGGGAACGGGGCTCTCTCTTTTTCTCTTGCATTCACTGATTGCTATAAGAGTTTGGTCTGTCTTGGGATTGTTCTATTCTATGATTACCATACTGTATTGAATATGGCCACACCTACAGAACATCAAAATAAAGCTTAAACCAAATACTGTATCTGCTGTCTCACCAAGGCAGCGATCTGTCTGTCAGCTGTTTGAAAAAAGAAGAAAGGAGAGTTTCACAATCAAGAGAGGAAAAGAAGTTGCAGAGTCACAACTGGCTGTGTGTTTCTGAACAGGTTTTACTCAGACCATCTGCTCTTCACACCGCTCCACAATCCCTAACCGCCAACATCCCGCAAACCAAAATTAACGTTGTTTCACTGTGAGTAAAAAGTTTAAACAAACAGAAATATCAGCAGTCAGCGTCTTCTCTCTGCCCCTGAGTGGGCCACAATAGACTCTTTGTTCAGTTGAAATTATAAACTCTTATTTTGGACTTTACATGTGTGCGTCAATCTGTGCCTTGGGCATTGTGAGGACAAATAAGTGTAAGTAAGTGTTCTGAAAAGACATGAAATATGGCAGACTTTAGACATGTATTATGAAATATGATAAATATAATTACCATTTATTTTATAAGAATTTTGTTTGTGTATGTAACAAGCCATATCAAAGTATTTTTATGTTTATTCAAGTACTTTTTGAAAAATAATTTGATAGCATTGAGGAGGGCAAAGAATCTTAAGAAGACAAAAAATAAAGAATGAGTCAGGACAGAATTTTACAAAGATCAATTTAAGTTGTCAAATTACTCTTCGACAAGGCGAAGAGAGGTAGTCTGAAAACAATTGGGAAACACATTTGGGAAAGGCATACAAAGGCGGGGCTTCCCCCACATATTCCCCCAATCAAAGAACCAGTACACCAAATGAATGTTAGCCCATCAAAATGGAGCAGGGTGCAAAATGCAGTAAGGCGTGCCAGAGCTTTATATCTGAGGACCGATTGGAGGAACCTGTGGGGTGTACAAAAGACATTTTTATGGAAGAATGAATGAATGTAGCATGGGACAAGCAAATAATCCCCAGATCATGGCAAAGTGCAGGACAGATTTATTTCTAAAAGTGAAGGAATCATTAAAAACATGTCCCGAATGAGGAAGGAAAGATCTTTTTTAGTGTGATTTCGCAGACAACCTGCCCAGAAAGGTACCAGCTAATTGACACGTCAGTATAAAAAGCAGGAATACCAGACTTGTCTTGAGTGTTTAGAACAGACAGGCAACATTTGGCATCACATTCAAACCACCAGAAGAGAAAACTCCATGTTGTATTTCTAGACTTGGTAAACACATTTGGCTCGGTATCACTAAACCTTCTGTGGGTGGCATTTTGTTTCTTTGTAGTAAAAAAAAAACTTGTTTCCAAGACATACAAATATGCTTCACAACACTGGACTTTATCACAGCGGGTCAGTGCCTGTAAATTGATATCATGGCAGGGTCACAATCTCTGCCTGAAGATTAGATAAGATAAGATGAAACTTTAATCCCCATGGGGGAATTGGGCTGTTGCAGCAGCTAAAACTAATAAGATACAGCAGGGAAAAGATAATAGGAAAAGAAAATAGATTATAAACAAGGATAGCACGTATGTTAGGATGTGTTGTTGTTGAGTGAATGTGTGGCCTGCGTACACTGAAATGTGCTTCCTTCTAAGCTGGTCTGCACAAAACAAATTTCCATTCATGGACAATAAAAGCTCCTATTCTACTCTATATTGCAAATTGGGGTTATAAATATGCAAACAGCATTCATCTGACATTCACTGTGGTGATGGAGGCGATCATTAGAGCATCAAAGTGGCTTGTGGGTGGAGGAAAGTGGCACGAATCACATCTTGGTCTTGCCATATACAGTATATGTTCAGTATAACAACTACGACTGTGACAGTGGCTCTGTGCCAAAAGGCTGCAGGGAAGAAAGTTGAATGACAACCTAAAAATGGGTGAAAGTAAATCGATGCAAATCAAGAAGCATTTGTATTGTCGAGGGTAAGCTGTCAGACAAAAGGCAATTCCAAAAATATTGGAGAAGCCTGTCAAAAGTTTAGGAAGATGGTAAGACGTGAGCCATACAGTTACAGAGCATAGTTCAGCAAAGTTCAACAGAATGACTAGCTCATATGTTAGCACCTGGCTAGGAGTCCCATGGTGTTTTAGCAGTGTAGCACTGTATGGAAAGAGGATCCATGAGTTCAATGTGTAAAAGTAAGACTGTAGTAGCAAGCCGAAGCCCCCATGTGTCCTCTGTGTTCAGAAACAGCAACACTTGCACACACCATGTCAGAATGCAAGTTTAGCATTTCCCAAAGACAACGCACTTGACAGCAGCTAAGTGTTGAAGTACCTGGCAGCAGCTATTGAGAGTAAATGAACAGAAATGAATCCTGTATCTATGAGGAGTAAGAACCATATGCAACAAATTTTTTTTGTATTGGAAGGTGATCGAGAATTATTATTAAACAGGCACGAGTTAGCGGAGCTAAGGGAGGCTATAGAGTTTGGGAAATGTGAGCAGACAGAGGTCAGTGACTGCTTACAATCCTGTGTGTTGGTAAAAAGCAGGCGTGTTTAGGCAGGTAGGGTCAGTCGTCCCATTTGCCATTTATTGCTGAGATTGATAGTAATTTTGGAAATGTTTGGGGGTGACGCTGTTTAGGTGTAGGCCTAAATGTAGACCTGTGCGATTTGCGGGTGTTGATGAATATAGCTCTGACCCGTGTTAAGAGTGATTGTGTATAGGGTGTATAGGTTATAGTAGTTCTTGGATACCAACACTGACTCTTGTCCCCACTTGATAACCCCGATGATATATCCCCATTTTCACCCACTCCTCTTTTCTCTAACATTCATGCTGACTTTCTACACCAGCACACCTAAACAGCACCAGGGACACTTACATCAAGACCCCCAAAGGATGAAAAAGCAGTCATAAATTTGGTCTATACCACATTTGTAACATTGGCTTATATTCAAAGTGAAAGCTGATTCATTAGCTTTTAAAAGATACAGTAGCGGCTCCAGAGAGTGCTTTGCCAGGTATTAAAGTTATAGAGGTCAAAGGCTGCCTGCTAAATGCACATTGTCACATGAAAGCAGAAACTGAAAATCTACTACGAGACTTGTGGTGGAAAGATCTGTTTTTATATCTAGAAATACTGCCTCATAAAGCTACTTAAGGAACATAAAGGCATGCTCCCCCAACTCCAACAAATAGTCCTAATCCCACATGAAAGACTCGCTCCGCCCTATTTCTATTTGTCATTATGACCTAAAATGCATCAAGTCCCTGGTACTGGTATTCAACACTGGTGTTATTTGTCAGACTGGGAGTGAAGGGAACCCCATACTGAACTGCTGAACTGTGGCAAACCAGGAAGGGACACAAACTCAAGGTCCTTTTACTAAAAGACATCATCCAATGAGGGAGCAGCAGGTTGAAGAGCCGTTAAGCAGGAACCATGAGGCATAAGATGACAATAGGTTAGAGCAGGTATATATCAAGCTGTTTGCAATTCACCTAAACTCAATTAATACAGCAAAAATGTCCCAAACCATGCATAGACAGATAAGCACATAAAACATGCAAAGGCACTCAATTCAAACCATATAATGTTAGTGGACACAAAAGCACAGAGGATTTCCAGGTTTAACAGTGCTATCTGTAATTTACAGTAACACAGTTTACAGTGTGGTTCATCGATACTCTAATGAAATAATCTTGGACAATGGTTGTCAGGTGCTCTGATATCTAAAAATATCAGTATCTATTCAAAATAAACAAAAACAGCAGCGAACAGCGGCTGACAAGTGCCAACCAGCTCTGCAAAGAGTTAAAACATGTTAGCAACAATCATTACATGAAATGCAAAAGATAAAATACAAGATTGCATTAAAACAGGTTAACTACAGTTATTAAAGTTAATACTCTACACAATAAAACACAGTGGCGTTAAATTACTTGACAGCGATTCTGCTCACACTCAACATTACAAACATTGATATATTTCCATAAGAGGTGAACAATGTTTTAGGAGTTCACGCCCTGCAAATCAAATGAACACCATGAGACCAGGAAGTAAAGTGGAAGGACCCAAGACCCACTAGTTGTCCTACCAGGTGCCCTTTGACCCCTCAGATATATGGCGATGTAAACCAGCAGGGGAACCAATAGATAAAGGACACCTACTCCCCAGTTCCCAGGGCTACAAATTATTTTGAATTCCCTACTTTATGTTGATCTATCTTGTTTTACCAATGCATTTTGAACAAAACAGTAAATCTAGTAGCCCTGGTATATTGTAAATAACGTGACATTTTTGTCTCCCACAGTCTCCACTTTACTTTGAACTTGTTTCATACACTTTACGGGCCGGTGCACTTTATGATTCTGACAAAAACACTCGCTGGGAAGTCCTAAACAGGTTTGGTTCGACAGCCAAGCTTGTAAATGAAAGGCCAGGTGGTTGAATTCCAGGAGCAGCAGGTACAGGTATGACACTTTATTGTTGTTAAGCCATGCTGCTCAAGACACTGTGTACAGGAAAAAAAAACAAAATGGTGTCTTTAAAAACAATACAACACATACACAGAGACACATGCAAGCACACACACACACACACTCACACACACAAGCAAACGCATGCATGCATTCTGCAACAAACACCATCAACGAGTATACCATGATCCCTAACACTATTGTCGTAGCTCTTCATTATAGTTCGCTTAAATTAACAGCCACTTCAATAACCATAAAGCAACAGTAGGCAAGCTAATGAAACCCTGAGCTGTTTCCAGCGTGCTAGTTTGACCCAGACTTCACTCACACCCGCCAGCATACTTTCCCCTTGCATCAGCAAACAAGAAAACTGCAAACCTTTTTATTATTCATAAAACAAGATACTATAAGCTGTCATTGGCAGACAATGTTTTGGAGGCCTTTTTTTAACTGAGCGCTACACTCTCATAAAATTCCCTCTTTTTTATTCAATACAGCATGTCTAGACTATATTTTTATTATCATTATTGCCAGTAGCTAATTAGGATTTTATTGTGCAAGTCAATTTGGGTTTTGGTGTGCCTTTGTTTTTCTAAGTTTTTGTCATTCCTTGTGTCTCCGGGGGGAATGCCAGTCACCCAGCTAGTCAGCCACCCACTCAGAGTCAGAGCTGATGGAGGAACCGCAAGCAACCAGGAACCGTCTGCACGTCTCCTCCAGTGTCAGATTAAAACAAAAAAGAGCTCCATCTGAGAGAAAATGACTCAAAAGAAAACACAGTTGTTAGCCTGGAAATTCGGCAGCTGACATGACTGACAGGACGGTCGCACCAAAACACTAAAACACTCAAGACATGGAGGCCGACAGGAGCTGGACTGTGCTTCATAAATATTACATTGTTTTTGTAGGCAGCGGTTAGAGGTGAGAAACAGTTTGTTTGTGGGTTTATATATCTATTATGATGTTTACAAGCACTTATAGTAAACCAGGATTAGTTCAGCTTTTTAAGGAATCTGTCTAATTTGCCCTGAGTGTGTGTCTTGCCAAGAAGCAGTTGCTAAGTTGCTATGTTGAGGAATTGGAAGCAAAAGTTGTCAGTACTGTTAACACTACCAGTTTTCTAAAATATTACATGTCATGCCCTGCTTCGCAATATATTCAACTATATGTAAGGACTTTTGGGAGGACTTGTTTTGTTTTTTAGATCAATTGTTTTCAGACCCATGGGTTTGCAGGGCCCGACTTGCTACCTGCTATTGCATTGCTAACAAATTGGTAATGCTAAAACATTGCTGCCATTATTTCAGGTTCAAGTGCAAGGAGACCCAGTTCAAGTTTTATGTTTTTTTTTAGTTGATTTTAGCCTGAACACTGATCTTCTACTTATTCCATCCAGTTACGTTGGGTTATATTCACTCTGTCTCTGCACCGCTCTACACGATTCCTCTGTTCTCTGAAGAACTAATATATTTTGTGGCTAATTAAAAGTTGCTGTTTGCAGTGTGATAGCCTCCTTTTGTCTTCTTACTCTAGCTAATGCTCTTTCTCCTTAATAATGAATGTGTAAATGCAGCAGATTCTCAATATTTCTGGGATCAAAGTGTATGAAAGAATGTGATTTTTTTGTTGCAATATTAAGTGATCAATGACGTGATTAATTGAGGTTGCTGTTCCTCACTTTATGTATCTAGAAGTTGAAATAGCTTATGATTATCTGTCAACAGTAAACACTGTTTAAAATAAAGAATGGAAGGCATTTTCTGTTGATCTACTGTGCAAATTACTTCAGTATCATCATTATTTCTTGGTACTTTCCTCACAGGAAAAAGAAACTTTCAGCCTTCTGTTGGTGAAGTACCATTAACATTTCCAGAAAATTTAACTGCAACACTGCCTTAAGTTTGTGGGCTGGCAATGATAAAACTCGAGGAATCCAACCAACAATTGTAAACTATTGTACCTCAAAGATCTTAATTTCTCTTAATCTTTTTCCCAGAGACTCGTTAAAAAGCCTGCGAGTTAAACCTGACCGAACGTGCTGCAGGTCCATGAAACCTGGACTTATGTGTATTTATACGCACACATGTGTGTACGTGTGTGTGTACGCCTGCATACATTTTGCATACTATAACACCATCCTCCGGTTGAAAGATGGGGGGAACTGACAGCTACGAGGAAGACAGGGAGGGGTGAGGGAGAAAGGCTGTGGGAAGGTGGGAGCTGTGGAGAAAAAAAAAAGAGGGAGAAAAGTCACACAGATACAAAGAAAGAGAGGGGAAAACTGAAACTGAAAGCAGCCCACAAGCTATATATAGGGCAGATGTGGTGCTGATGATGCTCCCTATAATAGAGGTGGTGGTTGGTGTCAGGTTACGCTCTCTCTCTCTCTTTCTCTCTCTCTCTCTCTCTCTGTTACCTTGGTAACTTTGGTCCTGGGTTACAGCTCTTTATTTACCCCCTCAGACCTCACATTTACAGTGCAATTACCCCTGAGGACGTCATCGGGCTCGCTCTCCACTCCACAGCTGTTGGGGGTGGCGTCCAAAGGAGAGCGATGGAGGAAAGGGAGGGGTGAGGGAGGAAGGGTGGAGGTGGGAGTACGGGAGACGTTACCCTCCATGTGCTTTTCCTCGAGCTTCCCTGTACAGGACGGGCGATTGCTGTTTCTCCAAGGTTGTTTGTGTCCCTCTAACTGAGAGGAAACAACAGGTGTTGAATATGGGAAGCCCGGGGCGATGAGCCAAGAGGGGATCGGCTAAAATAACACACAGTAGATTGGGTGACACAACAAGAAACTTCAATTCATTGTGTGGGATAGCACTAATTTCTAGCTGGCCCTCTGGCACATACACACACACACACATGCCCTGCAGCTGCTTGTATGTAGTTTTATATTTGTGTTTGTCTGTCTGTTTCTGTCTGTATCTCAGCGTCTTCTCTTCCCTCACCCTCTTTCTTCTTTTTCCTGTCGATGGATGCCTGGTCCGTGTGGTCTTTTCCTCAGGAGAGCCACAAGGCTGCAGTAAACTCCACATATATCTCATCATCATCACACTGTAGACGCTCCAGATGAATAGTTCCCTATTAGCTTGAGCAGAGAAAACAAACACAGAACCAAACAAACTGTATCTATCAGACGTCAGTCCTTAAAACTTCTCTGAGTACTAGTGCCGATCGAGGATCACTGACCAAAACTATATGGTCATCGCATTAATAATTGGAAAAAAAGATTCTATTGTTATGTTGACAAGATTGACACACATTTCTCTTTCTATGGCTCTAGACTGAATTATTGAGTTCATTCGAATAGCTTTTGATAGTTGTATGTTATTGTATGTAATAACACAGCAATATTCAGGTAATAGTGCAATATTCATGCAGCGCTCTGTCCGCTTTATCACATGGTAGTTTCAGTACTTTGTTGTACTTCCATAGTTGACATCCATAGTGGAAAAAGGCGGCATGGTTTGTCTCCTCTCCCCGCGGCAGCAGACGAGACATGGATTACTGACACTCACTCGTGTGTGTGTGTGTGTGTGTGTGTGAGTGTGAGTGTGAGTGTGAGTGCGCTCACATGCATAGGCCTCTCTAGATCCACACATTGTTTATGATGCCGATGATTGCTGATCTCTCTTCTTTCATTTTTTGTTCTTTCTCGGCTGACTTTTTCTGTCTGTCAGTCTCTCTCTCTCTCTCTCTCTCTCTCTCTCTCTCTCTCTCTCTCTCTCACACACACACACACACACACACACACAGTCAAATGCAGCTGCCTTCCAAGCAATAATCTGATGGGCAGAGTTGTGCCCAGATGGTTTGATTCATATTCCATATGCTGCTAGTTGCTGATGTTAAACAGGTGCTACCTGACCTTCATTCCTCCACTGCTCTGCCCTCCTTCACTCCACTAAATTTCAGTAGCATAAAATGTGTATTATGTCTGTTCCCAGTCCCATTATTTGCACTGACGGTGGTGTTTACAATAAAGTGCTGTCATTAGTGGAGAGCAAAGGCACTTTTAGGCACAATATTGACAGCTTTTATTTTGCCAATATTTTAATCAGAAGCCAATCACTGTTTGTTGATGAGTATAAACTCTGCCTGAAACCATCGTCTCACAGACTTTATTAGTGGTGCCTACAGTTATTATGTTCTGTTAATGACAGCTACTTTCCACTGTGTAAACCTTGTAAACAGTACAGTGTTTTACATGCCATAGCAATGCCCAGTAATTGTTATGTTGATCAAAACCTTTGGCTATACTACACTTAGCTGGCTTGCTGGGCACAGGCATCGCGAGGCGTGTGCCCATTTGCCTAATGATCCATGGTGTGATGATTGTTTATCTTTCTCTCCAGGGGAAACGATTGATTGGGGGAATATTTTCACTGGAAGCAAATCTGATTAAAACTAAAAGGCTTAGAAATTTGACAACAGACAGTGCATATGATAAACACCCCCAGGCATTTTGGACTCACAAGTTTTCTCTAATTTCCCAACTGTATTGCCTGAATTCTGTATTTTGTTTATGGCATACAAATCAAGATGTAGTCTCGCCTAACCTATGCCGATACGAGTCAACACCAAACTCTACTAAAAAAAGTCCCCTGATTTAATTACTGGGCTTGTGGAAAGCTGATACCCTCTATTTATTTGGCCAAACATTACAATTCCACTTGGGACAGACGAAACACGCTCCTGCCATCAGTCGCCTCTTCGGTGATGTTGTGTGAAGTGTTTAATTATGTCAGAAATTTATGTTCTGAGAAAGTGGATCATTCAGACAGAGTATGTTTCCCAGGCCCTGGTTTGAGGAGAACTAGTGAATCCATAACACCCCCACCTCCCCACCCCCAACGCACACACACACACACACACACACACACACACACACACACACAAAAACCTCCACCCCCTAAAACTACCCCCCTCCCCTCTCTCTTTTGGACCTCTAGTGTGTTTCCCTTGTGCGTATCGCTAGGCAAAGAGGAAAACACTGAGTGAACTTCCATGAACTTCAAACCTCAATAGAGGGGTGTTTTTAATGAACAATATTTCAAGATAATATTTAAATGTTTAACATGACAATCTACATGCAATACATACAATTTCTGGCCCTTTTAAAGTTTCGTCACAGGTTTGAAGTCCTTCCTATTTCATTTATAAATACTCCTAACTATCACAACAGGCCACTTTGGTGCCTAAGAGCCGTTAATCCTACCTCGGGGCCTGAAACAGCTCTAGTTATCTTTCTCTCTGCTGAATGGAGAGATCCACAAAGAGAGGAGGGTAAGGCGGTAACCCAAGCTTTAGACTGGTGTCGCTGGATAGCGTGCCGACTGTGAGAGGCCTAGATTGCGTCCTGTGTTTCCCGTGGCTTGGAGAAAAGAGTCGATTCTCCTCTGTGGTGTCCGATGTCCGTGGATCCACTGGGTGCTCTGGTTACCTGCGTATCCTAGTGGGGAAAAGCTGGGAGAGAGGGAGAGAGGGAGAGAGAGAGAGAGGGACAGAGAGAGAGAGAGAGAGCAAATTGAAGATTGACTGGCTAGCTGGGCAAAGCCACTGTTAAACACTTAAATTCGTAGCCTTATTACAAAAGGTTTTGCATACCAATTGTGTCTTACAATAAATCTACATCAGTGCTGTTTCGTATAAGAATATAGCAAAATAAACAATTCATAATGACTTTCTCCAAATTTCTGTTCAGTCAATACTATAAGATAGTGCAGGCTATATCTTTGCAAGCAAATTGATGCCTTCTCATTAGGTTTCATGAAATGCCTGTGATTTTGGAGCACTTTTTCCACTGGAAATATTGGCCACCATTCCTTGGCAATCACACCAGCAGTCATCCTATACCACTTGTCTTAGGGAAGGCCGGGATAAGGTGACCAGAGAGGATGTTCTGGGATAATGTGACACAATGCAGCAGGTGTGGGAAGAAATGGCTCAGTCTATTCTGCCCGAACTCTGACATTTCCCAAGGTAACCATCAATAGCTTGGATTTCCAACCGTCTACATGACCTGTGTGTGTGTGCATGTGTGTTTGAATGTGTGTTTGTGTGTGTGTATATGTGTGTGTGTGTGAGTGTGTGAGAGAGAGAGAGAGAGAAAATGTGGGGGGAGGTGGAGGTTGCATGGTATTGGTAGGGGGTAAGGAGATGAGGAAGTGCCCTTGCACCTTTGACTTTGTGTGCATTTAGGTTTCTTTCCCTATTGATAACACAATCCATCTATATGCTGCATCTGTATACTGTCTTCCAGGGGATCAGCCGTCATACCCCATGTCCCCTCAAAACATTTGTATAATCTTGTCTCAGTGTTTCATATGAAGCCCTGAGACTGCTTTGGGTGGCATATTGCAATATTAAATCTGCCTTTCTATAATTTGTCCTTCCTCAGCTACTATAGAATATTTCAGGGACGACTGTAGCAAGACAGCGGAGGCACGAAGCAGAAATGATGACACACCAGAACATGAAGAAGATCATACAGGAGACGCTCAGCAGTCATTATTTGACTTATCTGACTTAATATAGCTCTCTGTACTGGTATTTTAGCAGTTTGTGGTTTGAGGATACATTCATGAGCCTTTGAAGGGCAGAAAAATTCCATTCTCTGATGTGTGTTAGCTGTTTGGTTCGGCTCGTACCCCCTCTGGTCTGTAATTAGTATAAATCTGGAAAAGCCTTGACTAAAAAACACACGGTTGTTCATTTGCTGTGAGAAATCTGTTCTCATTTCTCACACTGCTGATGAACTTTCACCTTGTATCATCCTGCCGTACTCAACCAAGAACAAATTAGATTGTTCATTAATTCAGACTTAAACTGTGGGGATAAGGAGAAGCAGAAGAACATGAAAAGTACAAAACAAAAGTATTTTCTCAATGACTTGTCGAACTCAAGCCCGGATCATAGCGAGCTCATCTTCGTCGCATACATGCTGAAGACTCTCCAGAGATTAAAAAAACATGAAAACCAATATACTTGCTCAATTTAAAGTGTTCCCTCTGAAGTGTTCCCCGGTGTCTGTTGCCAAACCCAAAGTCTAATCTTTTTTTTCTCCCCCTTCTTCTCTTTCCTCTCAATATATACTGTAGCTAACTGAAGCCCTGCTTGCTGCGATGGTGCCGTTTTATTTATGTGTCCTCTGATCTTGCTAAAGTAAACGTATCATCAATGTGCGTCCAAGTGACCCTCATGGGAAAGCCTTGTAAACATCCCAGAAGGTGCAGTGACATCACAGGTTTATATGGCGGTTCTACATACCAGGGAGAGAGAGAGAGAGTGAGTGAGAGAGAGAGAGAGAGAGAGAGAGAGAGAGAGAGAGAGAGAGAGAGAGAGAGAGAGAGAGCTGTGAGGCAAAAATGTCATGAGCATCTGTTCATCGATGATGATGCAATTGCAGCAGGCGTGTAAGTCTACGTAGTGGGAGTAGGGAACGTGTTGAGGAATGGACCAAACCCTACACCTTGAGATTGCACAGTGCCGTCAAACACGGAGCTGCAGCACACTGTGGAAAATTTGACAAACCATTCCCTCAAAAGTGATTATGAATGATCTGTGACAAGAAAACAAAAGTGTCCTCCTCGTACACGCCCTTTGCCGTGCGGCGAGGAAAGCCCTTTGTGTGCTGTTATTAACATAAAGCACGCTGCTATGCGAATGTGCAGCAAACAGGTATACTGCTATCGTCACATGTGGCGTGATGCCCAGTAATTCCAGATCTGCGCTCCTACCCAATGCCAAAAAGGAAGACTCCCCACGCCTTGATTTAGTCTGAGTCAGCAAGGCTGGGATAGTGCCCTGCAGGTTAGTGTGTGTGTGTGTGTGGCCAGGACAGAGGAGAAAGTACAGGAGGCAGGAGGGGGGTCTGGACATGGGAGGGGGGCAGGGAGAAGGACAATAATTATAGACAGGTAATGCAAGAGCCGAGCCACATTTTAGGCAACTTAAATGATATATTGAGTAAGAGGGAGTGGGAAGGTAATTAAGAGGCAATTATATAATTGTAGATTAGAGTGGGGTAAGTGGGCTAGAAATACAATAGAATAGAGTACAATGCAATACAATACAATAGAACTGTCTTACACAGTATACCTTATAATTAAACATTTAAATAGTCTGCTTTGCTGTGTCAGTTCAAGCAGAAATATGACATCATCTCCCCCAGTTAATTTCGGTGTAAAAACCTGATGAGAACAGAAAGCCGAAGTCGACATTATTCTGCCTGGCTCTGGTTCCCTCATGTGTATTCCAGTATGTTGCAGATTACCTGATATAAGCAAACTAAGAAGCGTACGGTTCCCATTCTGAAATATGTTATAGACTGAAGTGATATTTATTTCTCTGCCTGATTTCGGAGGAATTCAATCAATAGAACATATGATTTAACATAGTTACTTTTACTACCCAGCATCCATTTGATACGAACAAGGCACAACTTTCTGATTTGGAATCTTCTAAATACGCAGCCGGGAACTTTCCATGCAAAGCAAACTTGTCAGGGACAATGACTCATTTGAAGTCTTTCTTTGGCGACGGTCCTAACAACATTAACCTCTTAGTTTGCTAATAAACCACACTAGCTAATGTTGCACCATGAAACATTTTATAGCTAGCGATAGTTATGGTCTTTGGCTAGTGTACACTGTCACCCACCAGAACAAAAGGCAAAATAATTTTGGTACGCTCCTTACAGTGATGAGAGGCCACTTCATGGGAAATGTAGTTCCGTAACTGCAAGTACACAATCTTGTAGCCAAGCATTTCCCTCAATTTGAGGTTTTCCTGTTGAAGATATCATGGAATATGCCATTCTAAATCAAGTATATAACGTGAAATTGAACATTTTCTCTATAAAATGAAGATTTATCAAGTGGTTCTCTACAACAAAGAGAGGCAATTTCCGTAACTGCACTTATACGTACACAACCTTGTACCCAAGCCTTTTCCCTCCAAAGTTACAAAAATGTGTACGTCTCATAATTGCTCATGTCTGTGGGGGCGACAAGATGATTTTCAACACAATCTATTGCTTTGTTTATAAGATGTGTATCTATGGAAAATCACACTAGCCACCTAGCTGCTGGTAAACCAGCGGGCGGTCTTGGTTAACTCCCTGTCATGAAGAGGTATAAGTCGGTGGTTTTGTCAAAGTGACAAGGCAGCCTTGCTTTAAGACTATCCATAGTTTTATACTTTTGGCACATGAAGGAAAGTAAAGTCTTTGATACTTCAATGATCATTGAAAAGCATGGCAATATCACCCACCGCAGAAGTTAATGGACCTGAATTTGATGAAATAGTCCTGGTTAAATACTACATCTGTGTTGGACCCATATAAATTTATGTGTAACATAACAAAAGACCTTGTCTCTGACATAAGTGCCTGGACCTCAATTCGCTCTTCTCCGTGGACGTTGGAAACATTGACACTGTCATAATTTTATTACACAATTTATGGCACCCACCAAGGCATACATTACATGTCCCCTGTGTTTGAGGGGCCAAATTTGTTACACAGCTCGCTTTAAACAGCTGTTCAGCTTCTCACAGCCAACCAGAGGCTGATGTATTTCATGACATTTTTCAAAGCACCGTTTGGAGATATGAAATTTTATATCAGTCATATTCTGGAATGGCTCATGGAAAATGACTCCTTGTGGCCTGTTACTTGGTTCACTGGTAATTTATGGACATAAGTACATAGTTCAACACTCCAGTGGTTCTCAGTGTTTATGTAAGGGATAATGCCCGAGGTGTCCATTATCAGGAATTAATGGACACCCTGCAGCCAATCAGAATCGAGTATTCAGCCAGACCATGGTATAATGATGGATATCTGGAGCAGCAGAGTCAATCGATAAGTTGTGTAAGTACACTGTGGGACAGCATTTAAATATAACCTGAAATAGGTAACAAGCTGTGTAATAAACTGTTCATAGCTGTAAGCAGCTGTAGAGTCAAAGTATCACAATTATCACATTTTCCTCATAATGAATTTGAGATGGGTTCATGCAAATATTATATAATGATGAGCTTAAAGCCTAGTTGGTATTAAACCATGAAGTTCAGCTAACATGACTGAAACTCTTGTAAAAAGTGTGTGTAATAGTTCTGTAACTCCTATTCTTGGTATGAGACCAAAGAGAACAATCCTATTACCATGTGTTTATTGAAATTTGTCATTCAATTGAAATTTAGTCACATTCTTCATGTATGTGTATCTTCAACTATGTGCATGTTCATAGCAGTTTCTACTGACTAAGACGTATCAATGAGTATGTTTAGATGCACACTAATACCCGAGTAATCAGTTTAAGGTAATATTTTGATAACGTTTACATTGTTCGAAGTAACATGATAATCTGGTTTACATGGACTCATTTCATAATCAGTCTACTGCTCGCCACTCTACTGCACTGTGCCTTGTTGTTGACTTTGTAAATAATAACAATAAATAATAAAAACTTTTGCCTGATGACCTTTGACATTGAAAACGCCGACCAAAATCTGACTGAAGTGTTTACATGTCCCAATAAACCGTAAGATTGAGCAGAAATCTAGCAGTGTTAACTGGGTTTTGATTACTCCCACTTTGACTTCACCCCAATATGATAATCAGATAAAGGCGTTTACATGACTGTTTCAATTGACGGAGTTTTGCCTTTATCGGGTAAAGATCAGATTATTAGTGTGCATGTGAACGTGCTGACTATCACATGTACAAAACCAATACATTTACATTTTATTGACAATTGTCCAAGTAACCAAATGCAGTATTATCTTGTTTTCTTGTTTTGCAAAGCATTTAACATTTATCATATATCATTGTTGCACCTTTGAACAATTTTGTCACAATACTTGGAACTTCCTTGGTTGAAGTTGTACTAGCAGAAACTTTAAGTGCTCACAGCATGAGTCAGAGTTTCCAGTTATCTAGATATACAGTATGTTATAAAGCCATAATGTAAACAGCACAGCAGCTGAACTCAACAGTTTTGTATAAAGTGGAATGCCTGGGGAAACAAACCCTTTACTGTAATATGAAGGCAGATTCTCCTCAATAACCAGAAAGCAACAGAGTTGAAAAGGTGTTTCATGTCAGGCTAGAAAATGCAAGAGGAATAGTTATTGTAATTATCTGCAAATGTTTGTGATGTGTTGGAGCTGGGCCACATCCCTAACCTGATTTGTCGTCTGGCTGCATACTTTTTGTTTTATATCATGTTGCTCCTCTGTAATGTATCCAACTGTCTTAGGTCAGAGCTGTTTGTTAGTCCAGAGAGAGAGACAGGGAGAGAGAGAGAGAGAGAGAGAGAGAGAGAGAGAGAGAGAGAGAGAGAGAGAGAGAGAGAGAGAGAGAGAGAGATTACAAACAAGAAGACAGAGAGAAGCAGATGCTCCCTCAGGAGGAGGGTTGTCCTGTCCACCTCCTCTCTCCCTCCATTCCTCCTCCTATAACTCTATGAGCATATGGACACTAAAGAAACACCACAGGACGAGGGACATGCTGCAGAGGACAAACAGAGAGAGAGAGAGAGAGAGAGAGAGAGAGAGAGAGAGAGGGGAGAAAATCAGCAAAAGGAAGAAGAAAGAAAGAAAAAGAGGGAGAAAAAAGTGATAGAAAAAAGAGAGAGGGTGGGGGTGGAGGAAAAAGAGGTGTGAGAAGGACCTTGTGTGTTGAATAAAAGGATTTTTTTTTCTGAAATTAGAGCTGGGATGAGATTGAACTATGGAAAATAGCATGCATAGCATTGTGCATGAGACAGCGGGCAGCTTGCCTGCTGAGGCAGGGTGTGGTGAGGATATCCTTGGCTTAATTTGCACCCTCTCTGGCCTGAATGTAATCACTGTTAAACGGAATAGAAAGTCTCTCAAGCTCACCGATTCAATAACACCATGTGTTTTGTTTTGGTGATAGGGCATGTCGACCATTTAGTTTTGTGTTCATCCACCCGAGAGCGCAGAGACATACGTAGTATACCTGCCTGGTCACGATTAATTGAGAATGATGGCCGGTCTGATGGTCAAAAGAATGCAGCATTATGTGAATGAATCTACTCAATTACTGTAGTTCTCTAATGGCAACATGTGCTGATATATTGTGTGATTAAAGGAATAGTTTGAAAGAATTTACAGCATCTTTTTCATCATGAACTGTGAATTCTCTCAGTCCGTCCAAAAAGCTGTTTGGCTCAGAGTTTTGATTGTTGAGATACTGGAAGCAACATTTGTTTGTATTTGTTAGCAACGCTAGTGCAAGTCAATGGGCCTAAAAACAATTTCTCACATGCAGCACCTCTCAAGCTTTCACTGCATATGGTTTTGACTTGCATGAGCAAAGCTAGCAAATTCCCAATAGTTCCTGCTTTTAAAGTCTCAGTGAAGTACAAGGACTGCCACTATTTAAAAATCTGAATTATATTTCTAAGGCAAAACTTTAGCACAACCCCCCCCCCCCCTCCATATCATATAAAACTGAGAGAGTAGGAGTAAGTAATAAATTGTGTTTGCCCTTAAATCCTCCATATCTCACCGCTATGCTTAATGAAATAACCATTGTCATAACAGAACAGCAACACAGCAGTCAACCTGTGTGTTGAGATGTGAGGTCATTCTCTCTGTTTGATACTACAGTGTGTGTATCGCCCTGATATTCATCTTCGGCAGTCTGCTCACCAAACACTGCAGGAAGTCTACAATCATAAATCCAACTTCACTTTTACTTATATTATCACAATAATCAATTATGGTTTTATTACCTGGCAGGGGAAGAAAGGAATCTGATTTTTTTTTTTTTTTTTACCACCAGGATGTAATGAAAAGCATATTGCAGCTTGAAAACATATAAGTTATGTTTGTTTTTCCTGCCTTGATGACGCCTTGTAAAGACGCTTTTTTCTCACTCCCTCTCTCTCTCTCTCTCTCCCTTTCACACACGCACACACGCTATCCTTAATATTGGTTTGTGGAGGTAACATGACATATTTTTCTCATCAGCATGTTATCAAGTTGCAGTGCTATGTGTCAACTGTTGATTGAGTGCTGGAAACAGAAAGGCGCTATGCCGCATTAATGTACTGTACCTCACTCCCTCTGTGTTAATGTTTGCATCATGTTTGGCATTGACATTTACAAAGGATGTAGTTTACTTTCAGTTTGACTCATAAATAGCGCAAACAGTCATTTTGCCTCCAATGAACACCGATACTCTACCAAGTCAGACTTCAAGATTGGACTGATTTGGATTCAAACCCATGCGGCACATGTATGTGTTTGTAAAGGTGGACGGGATCGCTCGGCCGTTCTCAATCAACACTTCTGCGATTGTTCATCACGCCCCAGATGTTGCCTGGAGAGGTATTGATGAGCTCATTCCACTGGCGCAGCGGCAAATCAAGCTCCTTTCCATTCACAACAAAACTGTATATCTCACGTGATCGCCCGAGGGTCACGGCGAGTACTACTTGTCAGATGAGACTTTTTAACCTTTGACCTTGCGGAGAAAAGCTATATCATAATAAGAGCGAACGGCGGCTCCGCTGAGCTGCCTCAAGGTGACGCGTCAAGTCAGGAATCTGCTGATTTCAGATGTGGCGAATGGCAACCAAGATGACTGTCAAATCCTTACAGTGTTGTTATTGAAACCATATTTCGCTCTGCAGGAGAGCCACTATCCGTTTTTAAGGAGGCAATTGAACCGCAGCAAGAGTCACAGTGGATGATTGAATGAGTGAATGACTTGATTCAGAACAACACTTGGATTGGGCAACGGTGGCGCATGATCATAGAGCGCAGAGTGATTGATTCCTGTGATTATTGGCTATTTAAACTCAGTTAAATCCAATAGTTTTCTCATCACATGTTTTAATTAAGGGATGTTTTAGCTGCTTGCTGTGCACTCCCATCCATAAGTCACACTCGGTAGAGAGATTTGTTTTGGTTATCCAAAGAAAGATTGTCACTTGACACTGTACACTGTAGGTTTTGCCAGCCATAATCCAAGTCACATATTTATCTATCTAACCGGCTTCAACTGCTAGCATCCTTGTTTTTCTTGGAGGGAACCGCGGCATTTGAAACGGTAAACAATGTTTTACTTTTCTGTAAACGATTATGCAAGTGAGGATATCACCAGACAAGTTTGGAGCGTTTACACAACAGACCACCATAATCTTTTAGGCACGGCTCCAGCCTTCTCCTCCCCTCCCCCGTCACCAGAAACCCACAATGCTTTGGGAGAACGCTTGTTGTACTACAGGGGGATTGCGATGCTGTCTGGAATGCTGTTTCTTTTTCAAACGCTGACATTGGTCCCACTGTCCCCATCTGACGAGATTCCTGAGAGATGCAGCATATCCATTAAGAAAGAATTCCCACTAAATCATATTTATATCTATCCAGTGCCATTTCAAAACTTAAAACGCTTTGAATTCTTTAAAGCCTCTGGAGAATAAAGGCTTTATCAGTAAAGATAGGAAAAGATGCTGCACATAAAGATATTGTTTTTAATACATGTTAAATTGCACAATATACCATACAGCTACACACCTACACAACACTGCAATCCTCAACCCCTTTGAGACTTTATATTGGCTTGGAATGATGTTTTTGCTGTCTGGAATTTGGGCTTTCACCAGGATTAATAGCAGGAGTTTGTCAATTTCCTGTGGTTAACATCCTCAGAGAAAAAAAAATGTTTTGCAAATGGCAGTTAATTTAGTAAGTAAAAGCCATTACTACTGATGTAGTATCATCGGCTTAGATGGAGGGGATTGTTATGAAATTATTGCAGGTTATTAGAAATTAGGAATGTTCCCCTTGAAAGGCAATAAATCATTTTCACAATCTTATTGGACAACTTATTTTATAATGTCATTATGAATCATTGTTGAAGCATCAACAGTGTTACAGGGAGTCAAAGGATTCCTTGGGGAATGGGCCACAGTCAATCTGTCTTGAAGGTGGTTAGAGCATTAAATCATTATAGTAATCACAACCTCACTTAGCAGACTGTTGGTGAGGGCTGTGAATAGAAAACCTGCATATAATACATGTGTTGTTGGCTTTTAGTTCGACCCTATGACTCAATGTACAATGCTCTACTAATGCTATTTTTATTATTATTGGTACTACGGGTTCAACTGGTACAACTATTACTTCTACTACCACTAGTACTATTGCTACCACATATGAGTAGGTTCAGCTTTTTATGAAATACACTGATTTCAAACAGTATAATATGTAACGTAGCACAGCATGCAAAGCAAAATGAATTTAGATATAACAATGCCAATTTCTATAATATCTTGGTTTGTAAATGTATGTGTGCATAAGTGTGCTTGTGTGTGTGTGTGTGCATGTGTATGTGTGTGTGCGTGTGTGTGCATTTGTTTGTTTGTTTGCCTGTGTGTAGACTATAGCTTGTTTAGCTGTAGCAGAGCGCAGTAATGGTCTGATCTCGTTGTCAGCCTCTGCCATCAGTGTCCTGAAATGTGCAACAAGCTTCTTTTTTTAGGCCCGAATCCATCAATTCATCCTCCATTTAATATCATATCGGGTATGTATCGTTATGACTTCAAGACAAGTAACAACAAAAGATGGTTCATGAAAAAGTGGAGGAACAAACACTGGCAGCAACAAAAAAAATAATATATCCACATTATAGAACTATAATGACATTTACTATGAGGTTTTTGTTTACCGCTTGCACCAACATCATAAATCAGAGCAGCGTTTATTGTCAGCAGCACCACAATGTGAAGGGATTCTTCAAACAGCAGGCAAACAAGTGGCTTTCTTATGACTCATTTGCCTGGAAACATGGTGCCAGCTTGGTTTCCCATTATAATGAGAAAGTAGTGAAAAAAATCTACGAAGGAATCAAAGACATGATGGTATACTACTGAAACATTAAAACTCATACACCTTTTAGGGAAAAGCTATTTTTTTTGTTTTGTTTTGCCTAATAAACAGCTCTTATGCCCACATTAAGTTTAATTGCAAAATGTTTTTCATATTCAGTAAATGTGTGTACGTTGCCAATTTCTCATGGCTTGGTAGCTGTCATTCTGGGCATACCTGGGTAAAGACGCACGTCAGTTTCCTCAAGCAGCGCTAATCCTTTTCCTGCTCACTGACCGTGAATGCCAAGAAGAGATTCCAGCTTTTGCTCCTCAGCAGAGGGCATCCCATCCAGGTCCTCGTCTCAGTGGGCAATTTTATTCTAGAATAATTCAATAACCTTGGGGAAGATGGAAAACACTCACACAATGCATGGTGCTTTCCTTGACGAGCAACACCTTCATGGAACCCGTTTTTTTTCTGCTGGACAAAATTATTGCAATATTCTCGCGGTATAAGCTAGCTTATGTTAACACTTACCCTGAAACCTGGTTATACACATTAATTGCTAAGGCATTAACATTGTCATTGTAGCTGGCAGTGGCAAAATAAAGCTTATTTAATACAAATAATATTGGTCAGGGGTATTTATTTTCACATCCCTGTCCCCCAAAATAACCACACTAACATCTTTGCCACAGTATACTGTCATTATACTTGGGTTTGTGGTGGTAGACTATACATTTCTGATAAGTCCACAGTGCTATAGGAGATGTCCTAACTATAGTGGACGTATGGGGTGTGTGTAGCAATGGTGACTACAGGCGCTCATAAAATTATGTGAAAAGAGCACGAATTCTGAAACGCAAATGACTTGTTATGGATGCGAATAATGTGAAAGTTATGTTCCTCTGCTACAAATTGGATTCGGTTAGGGTTGAGGCTGCGATTAAGGTTAGACAACTAAAACATCTTTGGTTAAGGTTAAGGAAAGGCTTTGGTCATAGTTAAATAAGAAACACTTTAGCTAAAAATTTAAACTTCACTCACAGTAGAAAACCTTCCTGGTATGAGTTGGGAATTGAACCCGGGTCAACGAAGATGTAGGCAGATGTTTATGCCCATCCACCCCCCCGAAAACTTTCCCCCGTCCTTTCACCCCAGCCTTTCTTATTATTTATTACATTATATTACAGGCAGCATGTTTCCAGTAGACTGATGTAATTTCAACGTCAGTCTACTGCCTGTTTCTTGTCATGTCTCCTCGATGTAATCCTCTTGTGGTGGAAAAACGTATTTCTCTAATTTTTTGTGCATGGAGAACATATTTACATTTTAAGACATTGTGCTTATGTCATGAAATTTTGGGGACCAGGCTCAGTATTTCATGTAAGGCATTGCTGGGTTCAGGTGGTTCAGGCCTAAGCCTGAAGGTAGGTAGATAGGTTTCTCTCTCTCTCTCTCTCTCTCTCTCTCTCTCTCTCTCTCTCTCTCTCTCTCTCTCTCTCTGTCTTTCTCTCCCTCTCTCTATTAGAGCCAGATATGAGTTGCCAAAATTCTTCTGAATTGTTTACCAAGCGTTCATGTCAGAGATGCAGTGTAGGTGAAAGTTAAAGCTGATGATTCAGTTTGCCTGTTATAAGAACAAAGTGAGACTTTAACTCATATTACTTACTTATTTTTGACTGTCTTCTATACTTTAACTTTATGTATGACATCAGATATATTAGGCTAACTTTTAAAAATGAGTTTAAAGCTAGTTGCTCATTCTTTTGGCTTCTTTGTCTTGAACAGAAACTCACTAAAATCCAATAAACTTTTTATAAGTTTTCTTGTTGCCACACTTTCAGCCCAACCAGCATCAATCAACTTGAAACAATTGTATGGAGCTTACTGGGTTTACGTTGTTGACTCCCCAGGATGAATCACTTCTACCTTTAAAAAAATATTACATGTTGCCCTGTTCAAATACATAGGATATTTTTAACCTTGCAGACTTCTGTGTATCCTTTGATATGGTTTTATGGTTTCCTTTGTGATTGCCCTTTGCTGGACTAAAATTATCTTCAATACATTATAGTTTTCAGTCAAGTTTTCCCCCCAATCTTTGTTCCTCTCTTAATTTTAAGTCAATGATGGAAATCTTAGAACAATGTGCTTTTGAAAAATCCAAAACTAGGCTTCAACTTTCTGAAGCCTAGACCTGATTAACAGAAACATTTGATTATATTATGATGATGTAGAGCATCACAAAGAAACTTTTATTCTTACAATTATTACTAAAATGTAGAGAGAATATATTCCAAAAAAACTAAGAAATATAGTTTAAGGACAAGGGAGAGAGAGAGAGAGACAGACAGAAAGATAGAGACAGAGATATAGAAACCAGGGAGTTGTATGAAAACTCATTAGAGTTTTATTAGTACGTCTATCAGCCACACATGGTTTAGATATGGTGAGGTCAGAGGTCATCATACATCTTAATCAGCCAATAATAAGTATCAGTATGAACTCTCACCTCAGCCATCTCCACTCTATGGCTCTAGTCTGCAGGGTTGAATCTCTATAGTCCTTCTCCATCCCTTATATAATGCTTCATAAAAGTTCCTTCCCTCGGTTGCTCTCATCTTTATACCTCAAATATATTTTGTTTACTTTTCTCAAGAAACTCTCCTCTTACAACTTTTCCTGGACATCCCCCATTAAAAATAAAATATTTAAGTATTTGAAACATTGAAAGGGAAGGTAACAAGACAACACACGACACTCATTCCTTCTTTGCCTGCTTTCTATGAAAAGGTGAAGAAAAAGGTCTCAGCGCTCTCCTCCATGCAGACCCTCTCCTCTCCTCGCCGTCTTAGAGGGAGACCTTTAGAAAACATATAAGGACGCCACGACGCACTACTGAGACCGAGCCCGCGTCAGACGAAAACGGGCCGAGCAAACATGACACCCTCAGGAGAGACAAGTCCGACAGGCCCCCCGAAACTCTGTGTGTTCAGGAAATGTGATTAGGGATCAATTAGGAGAGGAACATTTTGACACATGTCTCATATTTGGAGGGAGGAGAATGGGTTATCAGTGCTGGAGGAAGGAAGAGATTGGCTGTATGGTTGATATTCAATACACTGTTGATGGTAAAGAGTTCATTAGGGAGTGGGGCAAAGAAGAAAGAGGCAGAAATCTGTGGTGTATTGATGATCACATCATTTGAATTTATGGTTTAATGCTATCTGTGGAAAAATGGATTATGTGATGTTCCAACTAAAATATATCCTCCTTTGACTGTGCTAATTGTAAAAACAGCAAGATGATTTGCTCACATTTTCCCATTGCTGGACTAAAATTATCTTCAATACATTATAGTTTTCAGTCAAGTTCTTGGTTTCCCCTCAATCTTTGTTCCTCTCTTAATTTTAAGTCAATGATGGAAAGATTATCTAAGAACAATTGAGCTTTTGAAAAATCCAGGGCAAAACTAGGCTTCAATTTTCTTGAGATTCTGTCGACAGCGCTGCAAATCCTGGTGAGAAAGTACACGTACAACACTGACATGACCTCACATTTCTACATGCGTACATGAAGCCTGTAATATGCCGTGGTTTCCTACGTCACTGGATAGCTCTGTGAAACCACTAAAGCAGAGCTGGAAGTCTTGTTTTGGTAAACACTCCTCTAGAAACCACCCCGATCAGAATGTAGCCCAGCGGCCGCTGCCAGAATTAATATGTGGTTAATGACATGGTTTGGCTTGTTGCCCAGCACTATTGATCAAATGTGGATTCTTCCAGTCCACTTTATTTTCCCTAATGTAAAACATTCATCATTGAGGATTTTTGCTGTTCAGCTCAGCTGAATATATGAAGTACTTTCCCTTTGCCGGCCACAAGGCTCTCTAGCACAAATTGCATATATCAGATCATCAGATTTGCATCAGATTTACATACTTCAGTCTTCTGGACCCTTAAGTGGGTCAAAGGCCATTGGCCGTGGGCCTGGTGCTGAGAACGCTGCTTCAGTCGTACAGTAAAATATGCAACACGTGGTCATCCTTAAGAATCACTAAGCGACCATAAAAACTCGGCTGATTCCACCGGGACAGGTAAGTTCAAACAATTACCAACACTCACCGAAACAACAGCTGAATAGCAGAAAGTAGTGTAGCAGTTTATCTCCTGCATTATGCGCCTGGGTATACAGCAGATTGCTTCAGTGAACGTGAACAGTACACAACAACATCTGGAGGTGATCTATAGGGAATGGCAGCATGATGTTAGCACTAAGGCCTGACAGCCAGCGGGACGATAGAGAGAGGGTCTGCAAAAACAGCCAGGAATGGAGCAAGTAATCCAGTAGTAGAATTCATTTGCAGGCTGAAAGGGCTGGGGGCTACAGGATGACGCAACAGTGAGAGCTGAGGTGCTGTCACAGGCTTTGAGGTTATACGGGCTCTGGCACCCATCCCTCCCTCCCTCCCTCTATCTCTCCCTCTCTCTCTTTCTGTCTCTGTATCCTGTGTCTTTCCTTCTTGCTTCTGCCTACTTCCTTGCCTCTCTCTCTCTCTCTCTGCCTCTCTCTCTCTCTCCCTTTCTCTCTCTCTCTCTGGGCTTGGCTCCAGGTGTGTTGTAACACTGCGCTGGTTTCCAGGTTATACACTCACTGCACAGGCGCCAGAGTGCTGGGGTTCCTCATGATAAGAATTCCTGTTGGTTTGGATGAACCGGAGCTATTTCCACGCAGCACACTGACACAGAGTCACACACTCTTAGTTTACTGTCACCAAGGAGTTTCAGTTAGTGTATTAAAACCATATGGCATATACGTTTTTTTTTGTTTTTTTTCAAATTCTGCTCACTGAATGACAGTTACATGATTCCATAATAGGCTGTTAAATAATGAAGATAATGAAAGTTGTTATTACCTTGTAATACAGTTTAAAGTCCTCATCTCTCAGCATCTTTCTTCCTTATCATCTTTTATTGCGTCCTTCCCTATACCCTTCCTCTCCAAAACAACACTAACTATCCAAGCCCCTCTCTTTACCTGTCCTCACTTTTTCTCTCCTCCCCTCTCCTATCCTGTCCTGTCCTGCCCCACTCTGTGCTGCCCCACCCTGCCCTGCTCTCCCACTCCCTGTCCTGCCCCATCCTGTCCCATCCTGTCCCGCCGCAACTCACCACCCAGTCCTGCCCCACCATCCCATCCCACCCCATCCTGTCCTGTCCCATTCCATACATGCCGTGCCTTCCTGTCCTGTCTCATCTTATTCCTCGCCTGGGATGGCCTTGCCTGACCTTACCCGGTTGCCTCCCCTCCCTCTAGTGTCCCTTCTCCTCTCTCCCCTCACCTCTCCTCTGATCCCCTCCTTTCCCCTGCCTCACACTCCCCTCTCTGTTCCCTCCTTAACTAGCACTGTCACTGCAATATTTACCTCGCAGTTGAAACACTGACAAACAAGATGTGAATCTGTCCAGAGAGCCCATTATAAACAGAGCTAAGTAGCCAAAGAAAGCCAAGCTCTGTCTAGTTCAGATTGTTTGAATTAGAGCAATTGCGTCTTTTAGCCTCCCCTCTGCTCCCTCCGCATACACAAAGACACACACACACACACACACACACATGTGCACAGGGTCTAGGAATCATTGCAATCCAGCTGCCTCCCATCCGAGGCTCATCGGCCTCTGCCAAAGGATGATGATGCTGATGATGAAGTTGCACTGGACAGCATGCCTTCATTGGTCCCATGATGACATCACAGGCTGATGTCATGCAGACGGGTGTGGTGATTGGACAGGCAGCTGAGAAGGGTTATGTGTGTGTGTGTGTGTGTGTCTGTGTGTGTGTGTGTGTCTGTGTGTGTGTGTGTGCGTGTGTGTGTGTGTGTGTGTGTGTGCGCCTGTTAGGGCAGGGTGAAAGTATGCGCCGTTCTCTGGGGTTTTCTGCAGTCAGTCAGAGTTCTGGACGGACTCCCTCTCTATTACGTTTGTTGTGCTGGAGGAGGAAAAGACAGAGGAAGAGAAGAGAAGCAGGAGGAGGGGGTGGATGAGGAGGAGGAAAAAGCAGAGGGAAGACAAAAAGCAAGGGGGGGAAAAAAAGGTACAGAACAGGGATGCAGAGGTGGAAAAGGTAAAGGAGACGGAGGAATGCGGGACAAAAATGGAAAAAATGGAGTGGGAGGAAAAGCAAGAGAGGAAACACTAGTGATATTCTTCTGGGTTTCTCCTGTGTTTACTGAAGCAGAGTGAGAGTAACTAAGTATGATTTCAGTGTATATTATTTGTGCTGTTCAAAAATAACTATGCGTGGTTTTCCTACGTCTTATTTCTGTCATTCTTTGAGAGTTCTAATGCTGTATACTGGGGAAGACATCAGTATTTTTGTTCAGTTTTAGAGGAATGCTAAAATGGGCTACCTCAACCTTTGAATAACTTTCTGTAGTAATTTGTAACATTGAGTGTAGTTATGAGTGCAAAGTTTACATTTTCTCTCCTGTGATATGGAAGTCAGTGGAAACCTTTGAACACACTGCAGTCAATGAACATGCGCAATGGGAATCACACACACACACACGCACACACCTGTAATCCCATGTCATCTACGGCAGAACACAGTGATTGTCCAGTCTAATCTAATCTGTAGTCTTCCCCCGGGGCCACCGAAGGACTGGATTTTCATCAGAGCTTGTTGCTACAAGAATGTTTTTTTCTCCCTCTCTCTCTCTCTCTCTCTCTCTCTCTCTCTCTCTCTCTCTCTGTCGGTGGGGTGAACCTGCTGTTATTTGTTGGACTTTGGTTGGCCTCCTTGCGGCAGTGAATTGCACCACAAACCTCCTACGCAGTCCACAGGCGATAAACACATATCAGCAGTTGTGGCTGTACATAAATTGATGTTGTCACAGCAATGAAGCGGACACACAGTTATATGGTACTGCCAGCGCATGAAATGGATGCTATTAAAGGAAAGAACTGTGCACCTTTATCATCAGGAATGTGCACAATACGGCTGTAGAGGTAATGGCAGACGACCAGGTAGACAAACTTGTTGGTCAAGATACAAGGAAAGGACGATAAGTAGCAGGTTAGTGATGTCATATGTGGGTGAAAGCGCAGAAGTAGGCCAGTCTAATGGTATGTTCAGATTACAGGCTACAAAGCAACAGGAACTCATTCATTTCCAATGGAAGCTGGAGACACAAAGCTACGAACACCAGAGTGTAAAATGTAGCAGCTTGTTGGGCGTGTGCAGCTACAAGTTCAGCTGGCTTCAACTTTTTTCTATGCTCTGATGATGCGGTGAACCGCGAACCAATCAGAGTAGAGGAAGGTAGGGTCGGCCAGTTATATTTACTTAATTATTATGTACTTGATTAATTATTCCAATTAACAAGAATTATTATTTGCCAAATAAAATAACAAGACTAAGAGACTAACAGCCCCGCAACACTGATTTTGTAGAAATAACTCGGGAATCGAACTCGGGAATCGAACTCGGGTCTCCTGATTGAGACTCCGCAATCTATCTCCCTGCTGCACACTTTCACCCAGGTGACCAAAAGTGGTGAACAGAGCGAACGAACGAACGACCGCGGAGCTAAAAACGAGACAAATGCAAACCTATGAGAGTATAACATTATTAGTTGCTGCACCCAACGAGATGACGACATGAACCGTCAACGACCACCCGTCAACACTTGTCTTCTCCGTTGGCGACAATGTAGCTTGGTACGCCAGATTGTTTTCTAGCTTTTGTAGCCTGTAGTCTGAACGCACTGTAAGAATGACAGAGGCAGGTGCTGTGGGATGTAGGCATGGTGCTCATAACCTGCAAGTCATGGAGCTAGACCTCACATGTGTATGTACCATATTTCCTCTAATATTGGCCCGGGCCTTTATTTACCTCAACTGCAGAGGGTACCAGGCCTTTATTGGAAGCAGGCTTATATTGGAGACAGGCCTTTATTTCTAATTCCCTCTGTTTGATAAGTATATTTGCTCCTATTTTAGTACGAAGCCTCCTTGTTTTCTGATCTGCTTCTGTTACGGTACGTCAGGTAGACGTTTTTTTGTTACTGCAATGCATTACGATAATTACGGTAATCGCCGACGGCACGCTCCAGAGACTTCCGCCGGCCGAGCCATCTTGTGGCACTTGTACGTTACTACAAACTACAGTTACAAACAGGCACCAGGAGTTTACCGGTATCCACCGTTGTTTGCATGTAAGCTGAAGCTAACTGAAGCTAACTGAACCTGGGCACCGATGTGTTCCCGGTGATCCGGCCCAGATTTCGGCGGGGGTCCGGGGCTTGGATCGGGAGGATCAATGCGGGCCGTGGGCGCGGTGGAGAGGCAGCGGCGGAGAGAGGAGACGGACACGGTGCAGCCATATACTAGGTTTTGACCTAGTTTTTTCCCCCGGCCTGTATTTGAGGCCGGCCTTTATTTGTTCGTGTCGACCACGGCCCCGGCCATTATCGGAGACCCGGCTTTTAATTGACTACAGGCCACTATTAGAGGAAATACGGTATGTACAATATACTGCAGAGGAGTGTGTGTGCGCCTGCGTACATGTGTGTCGATGCCTGTGTGTGTGTGTGGGTGTGTCCGTATCTGTGTGCTTCCACACTCACATATGTAGTTCAGAATGTCGGTACACTTCAATGGAGAAAGTTTGGTCTTGGGTAAATATTATGTCACATCTTTGATTTTGAAATCACAGGAGACACATCGTAGATTTGTGTGGGATTTCATAGAGTGAAGAAAGAGCAGGTTATGAAACCAATCAGTCCATTAGACATTTATTTACTGTGACGACCCTCCCGCTCAGCTGGCTGGTGCTGTGTGTGTCTCTTGTCTGTCTCTTGGAGCCTGGTGGGCGGGGTCGTCATCGGAGCTGATGGGGTGCACCTGGGCCCGGTGTACTCCTAGGCTTACCACGCTACTGATACTACAGACTTCCCACTCTTATTTCACAATGAATTCCCGTATATTACTAATTCTGCCAGGGAAGACAGTCCAACACAATGTTGTCGACTAGCATTCAATCATTGCTCATGGCTTGTTCCCTAATCTTAACGGCATACTAAGTAGGATTTTGCCAGTTGCTTGTAAACACAACTTTAACCCCTCAGAACAGTAAAAAGCAGCAGACGAGGAGTGATGCGGAGTTGGCCTGTTTTTTGTTGGACAGGTAGGTGCTGGTTAGCTTAGCTAGCTAGGTATCAGCTTTTCTACTACAGCGAAGCTACGCTAACAACAGATAGCGTGGCTTTTAGATATAAAACGATTCACACCCACTGCCCCAGCACTGTCGCCAACTTGGTGACTTTGTCACTAGATTTAGCGACTTCTCAGACCCCCATGGCGACTTTATTTCTCAAATGTGACTAGCGACAAATCTGGTGACTTTTTCTGACCATGGGGAACAGTGTTAATGTGTTGAATCCTAAAGTATTTGGGAATAAATTGGAACTGCTGATACCATTTTTTTCTAATCCAGAGCACTGGATTAGCACAGGCGGTTACTACCGCTCTTGCTACTGCTGCCCATCCATCGTCCCCTCCGTCATCTCTCACCATTTGTTCCTCTAGACCTTTTTAAGGCACTCCCTGGGGAAGCAGCCCGCCTCTGCTGGTGTTGGTGTCCCCATCCTGAAGTGGTCAGGTGTGCTCATAGCTAATCTTTCCATTAGCCAATGACACTCAGGCAGGTAAGAGTGGCTTATACACGGCAAGGCAATCAAAACAAGCAACCAAAAATCACACAAGTCCATAATACCCCAACGGAATTGATCAAAAGTAAACCACATGCAAAACACAAAGCAAAATCACAGCAAAGCAAAATCACAACGACCACAAATATTTACAATCATTAGCCTAATTATCTGCCATGTGACATTTCACACAACTTCATGAGACAAGTTAGGTATGGCACTATGGCTACAGCTGCTTAGCTAGCTAAGCTTGTTAGTTTTTTGCAAAAATAATAAAGTAAAAAAATCAAATCTAAAGCTAAAGCTAAAGCTAAAAATCAAATGTGATTTCTTTATGCTCCTTTTTATAACTTCATCATACTGCTTTCATACTGCTGTTCTAGTTCAATATCACGCCTCATAACTCGTGCATCATTGAGAAAGTGCTGAAGGCAATATAGACAGCCTTCAGACCAACGGGTATGTTTGGTTTTCAGGAGCCGTTCCAGCAGCCACAGGCTCCTTTGTCTCTGTGCACCAGTACTCTATGCAATGTTTACTTGGTAGAAGACATTATGCCATGGGAAGATGCAGTGGGTGAGGCACAGGAAAGGATGGAGCTTAGATAAACTGCTCAGACTGGCAAACCGCGTGCCTTTGGCTGCGCTTTGTGCCGTGAGCCATTGATTTATGAAAATAGAGCCGTTAAAATGTTTTGGTTAAACACATACAGACTACTAGGCTACTGGTGTTGGGGTCTCAGTTCATATATGTGGCATCCTCAGTGCTGTAATACTGAAGGAACAGTTTGTAATGTAATGAGTCAGGAATCAGGAACAGGAATCAGTAATGAAGCGCAGACTATTAGAGGAGTTCCTGACTGTACGGATGCGTCCCAAGTAGACAGGTGCCCCTGTGTTGCACATCTCGATATGTCATATATTAAACAGTTCGGTAATACTTAACTTCATTGGCCATTCATTGAACATTAGCCTACAGGGTGTCAGACGACAAAAACATGGCGAAATTTCCTCCACCGGACATGATTGATTTCAGCCATTCTGAGGCTTTGGCCTGAATGGAAGCGACGGTTCCACAGGTACCGGGTAGCCACCAAGCTAGACAAAGAGGAGGGAGAAGTGCAGGTGTGTACTCTCTTGTATTTGCTTGGAAGTGAGGCGGAACAATTACAATTTCCCATTTGGCAGACGTTTTTATCCAAAGCGACGTACACATGAGATTTGAATACAACAAGAGCAAGGATCTAGTCAGGAGAGAACAACGAGAGTAAGTGCCATAAAGCTAAGTTCTAGTCCGACAGGACATAAGTGCCACGAGGCAGTGTGTAGAGGCAGATAAAGATTTTTTATTTTTTTTTAATTACACAGTCCATCAGGTGAAGGTGTTCGCTAAAGAGCTGGGTCTTTAGCCTTTAGGAACACATTGGAACACATTGTTCACACACATTGTAAATATAAACTTTTTAGACTCACTGTGCAATTTTATGCATTTTGCATTATGCCTCAACCTGTTGAGAGAAATTTGATGGTCATTTTGTACCCTTTTTGGAACTCTAAACAAACCACCACTCCAATAGTTTGGGAGGAGCCTGTGTGTTTGTGGGTCGTATGAACTTCAATGTTTTGACTGACATGTAGATAATGACATAATTTTCATTTTGGGGTGGACTGATGCTTTTTTGGCATTTTCACCTTTATTAAACAGATCAAAATATAGAGCGAGGGGGATGACATGTGACAAAGGCTCTGGTCGAGATTCAAACTCAGAACGTCGGGCTTCATGGTACGCACTTTAGACCACTGAGCCACCAGGACACCCCCTTTAAGCATTGTTTTCATTTTTTGATTATGTATGAATGCGTGTGTGTGTGTGTGTGTGTGTGTGTGTGTATCATCAGAGTATGGGGCTGTTGTCAAATGAATGAATGAACAAAAGCATGAACAAACAAATGGAGTAAAATTCCTCAAAAGGTCTCCCTTCAAGACAAACCCTTATAAAACACAGTGTCCTGTGATATCAGTGTTAGGGTCACAGCAGGGCAGTTTAATAGCTCTGTGGTGCCAGCGGTTACAAACAAGGGACAGAATTGGGAAATATGAATCTCCTCACATTCTAAAAATGGCATAGTGGGACCAGAGCAGATATTTCCTCTCACTTCGACTCTCTTTTTTCTGCCTCTGGTCACTTTGTGTATTAATATCTAGTGTTGGTGAGCTGAGAGAACCACGACTAAGTGTTACACAATTAGGGGACTTTTGCTGCCGTCACGCAACTCCAAATATGGCCCCACAAACCTCGGAGGTTAGTTTATGGACATGTAATTTACATTTATAAGGCCAGCTTTAGTAGTTGAGCCGAAGAAAGAAAAATAATTCTGACAATGTTCGCATGGCACCATTTGAGCGGTTGAGAGTTACATGGAAGTATGAAGGGAAATTAAATGACAAAATCTTGACACAGCTCTCCATTGTGTCTTTCCAGCTTGAAAAATATTAATTGTTTTTTTATGCAAAGTAGATATATTGGTGAACACTGAAACCTTTAAATATATATGTTATGGTAATCGTGAGAAAATTAGTATTTTGCATATTGTGGCTAATAACGTAGAGCCCTTTAGGGCCTCATTTAGCACATTATACACAGGTCCTTTGGATATTGCAATATACAAATATTAAAATGCAAGCACTCATATCTTGGCAATCATTACACATATTCTACTGCCCACACACACACGCCAGAGGCCAGGGGGATGACAGACAGGCCGTCAGGTTGACAGGCTAGGCAGACAGGTAGTGAGGTCTGTAGCAGTTGATCCCTGGCCAGAAGGGTGTGGGTTCACTTCCCCTGCCAGCGCCGTGCCAACTCCCTGGCACAGCGCTCCCTTTCCTCCAGTGGGCGGAGAGATTCTTTGTCAGGTGGTGATGAAGTGCCGTGTCATGGTAGAAGAATGAGGGAGAGGAGGCAAGAGGGCTTGGGGTGGGCATGGACTTTGAGGTGTTTGAGGTGTTTGAGGTGTGTGTGTGTGTGTGTGTGTGTGTGTGTGTGTGTGGGAGCTTCCTGTTGTAGTAATTGTCTTTTTATAGCGTGGCTGAGGTGCCCCTGGCCCGGGGCAGACAAGCAGACTTCATAATCACCTGCCTAGTCACTGAAAAAAAAGTCTGATGAGTGGAGCAGAACAGAGGGAAGTGGAAGAGAATAGATGGTACTTAGTACTTGCTGCAGAGTGATTTTAAGAATGTGCAATGTTTAAATGTTGTGGGGCCCTAAAGACAATCAATAAAACACTTTAATCAGCCTGGAGTGGCAGCAGCGGCTCAAGAATCATTATGTAACGTTTGCTTCAAAGTTTCTCTTGAACCTCAGCAAACACTTATCTGCACCGTGGCCCCTGTAAAAGGAGCCCTGTATTGTTAGCTAACAGAATAGTACAAGATTAGACCTGGCTTGGCTTTGTGTGTGTAATAACTCCACCTCTGTGGCATTCATAGCGCAGGCCTGGGTCACAGTCAAGGGGGAGAAAGGATCAAATAAAGCAATGGCAGCACTCTTATCCGACTCTCCCCTCCCTTCTCCTTTCCTTCCTGCAAAATCAGATCTGAGCTCTGGCCTGTCTCTCCGCCCGGCCCCCCGAGAGGGAGAGGGGGGATCTGTCTGTCCTCAGTGCTTCCTCCTTGGCCTCGCCGACATGGGTGGCGCTGGAGCTGTTGCGTAACCGCAGGTTGAAGGCACGATGTTATGAGGTCATCATCCTGTGACCGACATTACTCCTGCCTACTTCTCTCCAGCCGGGCCCACGCTCCAGTATGCCTGTTCCTCCCTTCCTGTGTGTATCCTGTGATGTAGTGAAAGTAGGTCTCTAAAATGATATGAGTCCATGTAAGGCCCTCGCTAGGCAGACATGCTGTAGCTGTAAAGACAGTTGGGCAGCTGTGGTGTTATAAATGTGTCAACATCCCTTTCTTAATGACTTCAGCTGAAAGCTTAAATGTCCATTTTGTGCCAAACAGAAATTATTATTCTCTCTGTCTTGAACTAGACTTAAATATGACCTGAAAAGATGCACAAAAAGTCCATTATGGCACCGTCCCACAACTCATCCATTATCATGGAACTTCTCTGCTTTTGGATTGGTGTCTTTATTCTCCTAAGATATAAAAGTGTGTCTTTGTGCTTATCAATCAAAGCATCAGTGAACCCTCATCAGGAAATGGTTTTTTAATGGCCATGCTGCCCCTGTACCGTAACGCTGCGCTAGCCTCGCCAATTAGCTGCCAATAAATACATGCTTACGTGTATTTCAGCAACGGACCTTGGCACTGAGCACAGTCTGGCTATTAGTTTAGTCCAGACACTGAGGGGACGGAGCCACAAAAGGGCCCTTTGAGAAGCTCCTCAGGTGCATTTTGTCATTGCGGTCCGCAGCCTTATCTGATGAGCTGTGGGGCGAAGCTAGCGTTCTGCGGTCCGCATCAACATTTCCCTTTGCCTGCTGACAAAACTATGACATTTTGTGCCGCAGCTGGTCACGGCGTGGAGTGGAGACCGACTGGCGCACAGAGACGGCGATAAACATCAAATTGCTCCCGTCAGCGACAACAACTGACTGTGTTCTCTCAGATTTAGTGACTGAGGCCATGGTGCTCAGAAGAAGGACGCCTTTTGAAATGGAGTTGGATGGTGGACGGAGAAAAATGCTATCAAAGCATTTAGGCATGGGATGACTAGAGGTCAAGCCATTTAACATGTTGTTAAATATTCAAATTGAATGTCTGAGTGCTGTGAGCGTTCCCATCAATTTCATTTGGCTCCTGTCCTTTTGGGCTTTTTTTTTTTTTTTTTTTTTTTTTTTTTTTTTATACTCATAAAGAAAAGGCCATAAGAGAGTGTTTCAATGGAGCCTAATACATTCAGGTTGCTTGGAATATAGCAATGGTTTTCATTTCATATAGACATTCACATAGGTGGGAAGTAACAAACAAAGTAAAAATACTTTGTTACTGTACTTAAGTAAGATTTTCAAGCATCTGTACTTTACTTGAGTTTTTCTTTCACTTAAGACTTTTTACTTTTACCCTCTGCATTTCAAAAGAAAAATCTATACTTTCTACTCACTACATTTTCAAAACAGACTCGTTACTCTCGGGGAAATCATCAACTGATTATCTTTTTATTATTTTTTTATTTTCCTCATTAGACAGCTTCCATCCAGGCAGCAAGTGCCTCAAGTGCCAAATGTGATTGGCTGCTTGTTCACCAAAGCAACATCAAAAAGGAGGGAAAGAGCCAGAGAGAGAAGCAACATGAAGAAGAGAGAAGCAACAAGACCGCAGAGAATTAACGTCAGTGAATTCAGCTGCTAGAATTAATAGTGATTAGTGATTTGAGGTGCAGATTCTTCTCATCTGTGATTTTAGAGGAATGCTCAACAGAGAACCAGTTTAGTACATTAGAAACGCCTTTTTTAGAGGACTACTTTTACTTTTATACTTTAAGTAAATTTAAGACCATGTGCTTTTATACTTTGACTTGAGTAAAGGATTTGAAATGGTTCTTCAACTTTTACTTGAGTAAGGAATTTGTGTACTTCTACCACCTCTGGACTTTCACAATACACAGGATTTCATGTTGCAATCCTTTGTGCCATAATCCAAGGTGAGCGTTCATATAGAAGCCCAATTCAGACGTCAAGAGAATGATATACGAACCCACAAATGGTGACTGTAGAGTATCAGTGCCGTCATAAATCTCCAGGACCATCAGACAGGCAGCACCATTCTCCAGCCACCTAATCTAAATGTTATAGGGTTGAGTGTGTGAATGCTGGTATGTCACTGGGACTTAAGAGATAATATGTCATAGCAAACAGCTAAAATCACTCCTTTAAAGACGCTACAGAGAGAGAGAAGGGATTGGTTGGGGTTGGTTCCCTAATTAGATAATAAGGGCCACAACTCACCGCATGCAATATCATAAGTTTGAGTTGAAATGAATTCTTAATAGTTTTAGCTTAACATTTGCTCTTGATATTTATTTTCGTGTTTACTGAAGATGCTAGCTCAGCATTTTGCCGCCGCTCTGTGCTGTGGTCGTTACTCTCTCGTCTCAATGTTACAGAGCCAGTTTAAGATAAAAGGCTGCTCCTATCTGTGGGCAGAGGGTGTGTACACCAGATCGGCACACACATTATCATCAAGTGAATATTTACTCTCTGGCCTGGTGCCCTAGCTTCTCTCTCACAATGGCATCTGACGTGGTTTTTGTGTGCCTGCATACATGCAAAACCCGTCCTGACTGGACAATGCAGTACACAATATACAAGACTGTGTTGTATATTGTCATATAGACAGGCTGATACAATGACAGCCTCGATACTTCATGAAGCCAAGTGTAATAGTATTGCTGGCAGTGTGCAATGTGACATTATAATATAAGTAACACCCTCATTATGGCTTAATGGGGCTGTGAGAGTGACATAATACTTCAGAGACCCTCAACTCAATGGAAAACCCCCGTAAAATGATCTTTCTCTGACCTAAAGTTGAGTTACTACCTCCTCAACACCCTCTGCTCCCCCACTGTCTTTCTTTTCGCACTCACCACTCCTTCATTCCTTCATTCCTTCCTTTTTCCTTTCTCCCCATCTTTCCTTCCTTTGTACCCCTTACCTCTCCTCAAGTTCACTGCTTTTCTGCTGCCTGTCTGTTCTCCCAAATCTTACTTCCCCCTGTTCCACTTTTCCTGCAACTCTCGTTCCTCCTCCCTTCTTTTTTGTTGGCCCGTTGTGTTGCTGGACTCTCTGTCTCACCCCTGCTCCCACTTTTTACTTTCACTCTTTGCTTACACTGAAAAAAAATGCACTGCGCTGGGAGAAAGAGAAAGAAAAGAAACAGCTGAACATTTCCATGGAGATGCATTATCTACATTATGATCTAAGCCTGGCTGCTGCAGGGAGTTGTTCTCTGTTTTTTTGACATAGCCATCATTAACGCCAGTGGGGCCCAGTCTGGCACAGGGAACTACAACGATGATGATGAAGATGAAGACAATAATGATGGTAAGAGTAATGGAATACTACTCTTAGGTCTGTAGAGGCTGCTTACGCACGGATCAGAATGACTCACAGGGAGGGGAGGGTCCTCCCTCTCTTTGTAACTCTGTGGTGAGGTATTAAAATAGTGAGGAGAAAAAAAAAACTGGTTTGACAGCCAATTACACAATCTGAATTCTCTGTTATGGAACGCAGGGAAAGTAGTTTACATCAATGGATGTGTTGAGAAAAGGCATGCATACATATTACTGTACATGGGATGAAAACCTCAGCAGGCTGGAGAGAAAAAGAGAAAGTTGCAAAGAGATGGAAGAAAAGTAAAGGGAATTTTAATGTTTGTTTGTTTGTTTTTTTAGGTTTAGTGGTATTCGATTAAACAGTGATGTAATTAATCACATTTTCATTTAATGCACTTGAGTTGATGCAATACATTTTTAAAATGTTCTTGTTGCGTATGCCAAAATGTTTCACATTAACCCTTTTTACACCCATAAAACATGTAAAAGGCATCTTCCCCTGTGACAATGATAGGCAGTTTTTTTTGGATGATTGCATATCGTGGCCAAGCCCAAACGCCTCCGGGCCCGTCCTGAACCCAGTGTGGGAACAAAGGCCATATCGCGGGTTGCTCCAAAAATAGCTTTGTGTCTCCCCTGCAGTGGTTCCCAGCTCTTTGACAGAGGTGAGAGAGTGACATAGTAAACCATGTTCTTCCAAGGTGTACGATACACCGCTCCTCTGTCCTAATGTGTCACACACACACACACACACACACACACACACATACACATGCAGATTCACACCTCCGCCTTTACGTGAAGCTCATAGAGGAAATGCACAACGGATCCCCTCCACTTACGCTTGGTATGAGCGCAGTAAACTGTGACAGTGAGGTTGCAACGCCACCTCAGTCACAACAGGTACACACACTGCCGACTGTTCTTCTGCTCGACGTCATCCTGCGCTCTGTGGAGCCGGTTCATGCACTTGTTTGCTTTGTGCAGGAAGGAGCCCCTGACTTATTTAACCAGAAAATACAAATAAAAGGCAGACTGAATAAGTCCTTCATTGTTAACGTGGGCGTGCTTTAAATAGCGAGATGACTTTTTCTCGCTGTATGCGAATGTGGCGACATTGGTGTTGAAGCCTCCAAGACAAACAAAAAGTTGTATTTTTCCCCAGCCAAATAGAGTCGAGGTGTGTTTGTGTGTGTGTGTATGTTTGTGTGTGTGTGCGTGTGAGCTTACATGAGTGTTTGCATGCCCACGTCTCAGTGGCTTTCTGTGAAGTTCCATAATATGTAGACGTTTCACCGCAGCACACTATCCTGCATCACATTTTCCCTGGTACAAATGTTGCGAGCTCACGTCTGCCATGTATGTGAGCAGGCATACATCGCTTGGCGTAGTGGGGTAGTGGAACAACTCGGCACACACACACAGGCAACAAGCTGGAGAGAGTCCATTCAAGCTGTAAGGTCTATAAACCAAGGCAGGGCAACGAGGTCACATAGTTATAAACACAAGTGTTATGTGAGTCACAGAACTCTTAAAAAGTCTGGTGGCTGGAGGTATCTTTGGAAAAGCACACTAGGTATGTACATTATAATGCACAGGACTGAGTAAATGTTATATATGGAGGGCAAGAATGTTTACAATTATGTTTACTGTCATTTGATGAAGGTATTCATAAAAGGAAAATCATAGAATCAGTGTATTCAGCTAATAAAACGATTATGTCCTACATCACAGCAAATAAATTTAGCAGTTTGGTCATCTGTTTTCCATCTGTCAAAGAGGAAACTTGAGGAGTTGTGCTAAATGTTTGTTGTTCTGTTGTTGATAGCGAAGGTGGTGAGTCGAAGCTCTGGAGTAGAGGTCAGGGCTTTATCCTTACTTATACAACACACACACACACACACACACACACACACACATACACATCTTTTACCACGCAGGTGAAAAGAGAGATATGCTCATGAAGTGGTATTCCTACGCCAGTGACTGAGTAATGTGACAACGGATGTGTCCAATGCGTCCGATACAATCTATGGAGAATGAAATTGACTCCATTTCTCTTATCAAGTGCTGCCACATAATGCATATTGCTATGAATTCTTCTTCACAGTAATCTTGGCTTATATATCCTGACATGTCCAAGAATCAGTCACATGTTTACACAGTTTACCCAATTTCCCCTTGGGCATCTCATCTTATATCATCTCTTTTTTTTTCCTTCTGCCATTAGGAGGATCATGTCATTCGACTTTATCTAATTTATTTTCACACATATGTCACAAAGTCCTGTAAAAACAATCCATAAGCCATACAGCCAAAAGTTAATGATTACCATGTTTTTGTCATGTTTATGGGGATTTATGTGGATAGATTTGCCAGGGAAATCCTAATTTAATTCTTAAATACTTATCACGGTTGTTCTGTGTTTGATTACAGTATCAGAGCCTACAAGCTATGGCATGAATGTCATTAATTGTTTCGAAATAATTTGAATGCCTTCAAAGTCGCCTGTTGCTCACAGTTGGTATGAAATCAGAAGTCTCTGATGTCTTTTCAAAAATGTCCACAAATGAAGAGTTTTTCGCTGATGTGGCAAATTTCCCATTAGGGTTATAAAGAAATCCATGTGAACCGACTAATTTAGTTCTCTTAACAGCCTGTATTCTTTTCAGACACATTAAATCCATGTGTCTAATGAACAGCCTGTGTAGTGTAATGTAGTGTAGTGTGTGTGAGCGTGTGTGCTGTATGGTGCATGTGTCTCTCATGTTAATACTCTATTGGAAATTTACTTTGGTCTCAAGGGAATTCATTAGTCTGTCTCCGCTGTCTCAAAAATAAAATTAGATATGGATCCATGGAGGTGAACATGAGAAGATGATACTTTCATCACTTACTTTTCTCTGCCATTATTAAGGGTCTTCGTGATACATGGTGTGGTGTCAAATTCCTATAATCAATAAGAATTTGATCAAGCAGGTCAGTTTTATGAGATTTCTTTCATAGTTAACAGTATTTCATTGAGCCAAAATAGCTGTGTGTGTAAGAGGGAGAGAGAGAGAGAGAGAGAGAGAGAGAGAGAGTGGGAGAGCGGGGCGGGGGGGGGGGTTGTTAGTTCATGAGCTGGTGGCCCATCTGGTTTGAGTTACTGAGCCCCCCTCCTCAATTAAACTCAGCATGATGTCAATAAAACGTCAGACTGGAGAAGCCATCACTTAAATTAGGCCTGTCAAGTATTGTTCTTTCCTCAACATTCCAGCAGGGCCGATCAGTCTGAAATGATTTGTAGTTTGATTAAGGTTACCACAACGTGCCACTTCTGATTTGATTTGGTCACTTTGGCCTTGAAGACTTCCTCATAAAAGTCGTCCGTCTATTAATGAGGACACATCCCTTCTTACAGGACTAATGCACTGAGGAAAGGAACTGATGTTTTTCAGGGGGAAGAAAGAGAAAAAGCATTCACAATTTCCCCATTGATCTCCTAATTATCATTCTGTGACCATCATTTTCCATGCCTCTCCTTTTAGTCCTTCGGTTTTCATAATATTCCTCTTTCTTCAACAGCGTTCCCACGTTTTGCCATCTGTAGCTTCCAGATTTATCCTTACCATCAATACATGAAATGCTCCAACGTTAAACTTCATACAATAGCAAGGTTTAAAGAATTTATTAGGAGTTCCCTGGTTTTAGTGAGGGGAGTTTCCCAACAGGACTGCCTTCCCTCTCCTAGAAACCATGGATCATCCAGCAGCCGCTATGTGCTGATATCCAGGATTATTATTGTCATTTTACATCTTTGGATGGTTGCACCAAATGCAGGCATGTTTCCAGACACTCAATCCGGGCCTGAAAAACGGCAATCCACAGAAAAGGTCACACATTCCCGACCACTCCCAGTGGGAAAACAGGAGAGTCCACACCTTCTCAGGAACGCAGAGGCCTAGTACCCTGAAATCTGACAACAATTACCACATGAATTTCAGCATATTATAATGCCAAACTTTATCTGCAGACCTCCACTCAGTGCTGTTCAGTCTGGAGATCATCAACAGGGAGAGAAGGAAGATGTTAAGGCTATTTGGGCGCTCTAACTGCAGGAGAATCAGCAATCCATTTAGAGTAAATCATTTTTCTGAAGCTCCATATACACTTATGTTCACCAAACTTACATTTTGGGACCTCCAAACTCACACTACAGATGCGTAAAATTACAGATTCCAAGTGCAGCGATGTGTGGGCTCAAGCAGCCCACCCAAAGCTTTGAAACACACATAAGACTATAGCAAAGAACCACTGAGCCTCTCACATTGCAGCTCAAATTTCAGGAACATAAAGATTTAATCAACTGTTGTGAAAATGCGACGGCGATGGTCTAATAGCGGCGTGTCGAGCATCCAGAGGATAGGCGACCTATCAGCTGCCTCTGAGTGTACGCCAGCACGCTCTTGCAGGTTTTAGGACGCTGGTGATTGCCATAATTGCTGTGCAGTAGGGGTCTGATTTCTGGGACTCTTGCAGGGTCTTTAAAAGAAATTAGAAAAAAAACTTTACTACTCATATGTTTCTATAGGAACTGCTCTAACATTGTAAAGATGTGGTCTGGAGTTATGGAGCAATATTCTCCATGTTTTAGATTTAGTTACAGCCTATACACTTAGCGTGGCTTTTATGGTACAAGCATGACTGAAATGGCCCATTTTAAATTAGATTGTTATATATAACAATCTAATTTAAAATGAACCATTTCAGTAGAGAGAGAGAGAGAGAGAGAGAGAGAGAGAGAGAGATAGATAGATGTATTAATATATATAAATATGTATGTATGTGTGTGTGTGTGTGTGTGTGTGTGTGTACACTCAGTGTCTATTTTATTAGGCACACCTCCCTGTTTATGCAAACAGCTCACTCCTCCAGACAGTGAGTCACGTATAAATAAAGCATAAGTAAAAAGCATGAAAACGGGCTGAGAGGTTCAGTGACTGTACAACTAAATATTCAAAACTCCTGGGATTTTGGCGCACTGCTAGAGTGATACCAAGAATAGTGCAATAAACAAAAAACAATCCAAGAACAGCGTGGCAGAATAGGAATGCCAGCTCAGGACAACAGTGGTGTGCAGAAGGGCATCTCAGAGCACAACTCAAACACTGCCACACATAAAAGCCCAGGAATAAACGACTGAGTATTTCACAACCCTACAGTTATTTCTCCAGTCTTTGTTCCCCTACTCCCACCCCCAACAAAGGTTAAAGATTTGTTTTTGTACTTCTTAGAAGTGGTATTAAAAAGGCACCACATTTTCATTAAAGGGAACTGTGACTGTTTCATGTTCCAAGGACTCAGATCGGTTATTATTCTTGGAAATGGCCTTGATTTGCACCTTATTTCATCATACGGCTCAGAGATGTGAATCGCCACTGGCTGCGACTCTCTGTCATTCTTTCTATCACAGCTCAGCTAAACTTTGATTGGCTATTGTCTTTGTCACACCAAAACACCACCATATAAATACTTTCAACACTGAATACATATTAGTCAAACACTCAAATATACATTTTTCAGAAAATTAAATCATTAAAACCACATTACAATTAACTATAGAAAACAAATGTCTAAAATATGGAACAAAGATTAAATATAAACGAGTATGGGTTAATGGCACCCATAAATGTTATAAGTTACACTGAAAGGAGCCCTTACACCCTAAAAACCACAAGAATGTCCTCAACTGAGAGCCTCCACACAATAATTCACTCAGTACCTATAGTTACACACACACACACACACACACACACACACACACACACACACAAATGCACGATGCTATTCTCACACTTGTGTTTTCTCAAAACCAAATGTAATGTTTACTGAAGACAAAGAATAGCCTGTCGGAGCTAGCCAAGTCTCCTGTCTTTGAAGTTGTGATGTGTTGTTTTTACAAATTAGAACAAAAGCTTCTGTTTATCCCAAATTCACAATGCACAGTACAATATGAGCAGGGCACTTAACTCTCAGCTGCTCAAGTGAAGCTGCCCAATGTGAAGAATGTATGAGCCTTGTGTATATTTTATATATGTATACAATATACTGTATATATCAATACATAATATATACAAATATATAAACACCAAATTGTAAAAAGCTGCTACATTTTGTATGCCCATCCACATAACTGACTGTTCAGGATGGATGTGAAACAGTAATAATCAGTCCAACGTTGCATTCTATGACTGAAGGTTGGTGCCAGTTCTGATGGAAGTGAGGTCAGCACACACTGAGACATGGACCAATCAGAGTTCCCCGTGTGTGGACAAGGTGAGCTCATGGGAAGCCCCTGGTTCCCCGTGTGAGACGGACAGAGAGACGCGCTCCCTCTCTCTGCCCAGCGGACAGACGGCTCTGGCAGTCCAGTGCCGGGCCTTTTCTTTTTAGAGGCTTCTAATCCTGGCGGGTCCACGGCCTGACGTCACATGGCCCCCCCCCCGCTGCCCCTCCCCTCCCCTCCATCTGCTGATGTGCTGTATCCACACTCTCATTTCCTCCACAGCTCACGAACACCAGCCTCCACTCTTGTTAGTTTGGCTCATGACGTCTGAGCGTCTGATTAAACCGGACTACCTTGTCTGAGGCCCCAGCTGGCCACAGCCGAGAGGGTTAAAGTTTGGAGAGAGAGGGAGCGCTGAGCGTAAATATGTGCTGGTCTGGGTATGAGGCAGCCTACCAAGCTCCCTTTCCTCCCCTCCTTTGCTCTTCCCCACTTCCCCTGTTGTATTCCTCTGACTCGGCTGCCTGCCCTGCGTCATGTGACCAGGAAGTGTGGCTCCCATCCATTTCCCCTCCTGACAGAAAGGAAACATTGTAGCAGAGGGGGCCGGCGCTGGGCTCTGTTACGTCGCCGGTTAAAAATAACTGGCATATTTAAGGCTGCCGAGGAATCCCAGGGCAGACAGAGGCTGGACAGCCTGCCGCCCGGCAGGAGCTCTCTCCTCCCTCTCAATCTGTTCCTCTCTCTATCTCACTCATTCTCTCTCTCTTTTCACTTCCTCTTCTAACTCCATTTCACTTTATTCTACCCCTGCAACGCTATCACCACCACCCCACCAACGCCGCCCCCCACCCACATTCCCTTACGCCACTGGAAGCCCACCAGCAAACGGTACGCAGTGATGAAAGCACAGCGCTGGTTGGCTGCGTCCCCCGCCTGTCCGGCTATAGAGGCTTGGCGGTGGCTCTCCAAACAAACGGCCCCCACAGACTCGGGGCCGCACATCCATATGCATACCGCCGCACAGCAGAACTGTCAAACCAGACCCCGCTGCTGTCGTTTCTGTTTTCCCTACAGTAGCTGTCAGGGAAAACAAGCACAGAATTGATTTGTGGTGAAAATGACCAGAATCAATTTCTGCCACCATGGTGATTCGGGGCCTGTCTTCAACTTGTTCCACACGGCTCCGCTTGTTGGTGAATGACAGGTGAACTCTCCTCTCCTCTATGTGCCATAAAGACTATGGTGAGTTTAAGCCCCAAGTTTTTCAGAGTGCGGAGTCTTTTAGATGAGTGAAATGATCAAGTCTGCCTGGTCAGTCATTCCAGATCAGCACTCCTGTTGTAAGAGGTTTCATAAATGGGAGTCCAGGCAGTGTCTTGGCTTGAAAACGAGAGGATAAATGAACACTTAAGTGCAGTTGTGTAGTCAAACCACATCATTTTGAATGTGAATATTCTACATCACCTGAAATTACCTGTCTTTACCTATGAATGTACATTTGCAGTCATTAGAAAAAGTGAGCTATCAGCTATCTGAAATCTTAACATGTACTAGTAGGTTTCTTCATCTGAGGGATTTGAATACAAGTGTGTGTTGTTAATTATTCCTTTTCATGATTTTGACATGCTTGAATGTTTCTAGATTATGATCCCTGGTCATTGGATAACAGATGTTGATGTCAGATATTGAACCGAAGGCATGATTTTAATAATGGATGTGTTAAGACACAATGAGAATTAAAAATTGAAATGCTTTTTTTTTTATTCTGACTGTTAGACCTACAGAACCTGCCTTGTGGCTTGTGCTGCTCAAAGGTAAACAATCGAAAAGTCAAGCGAGTTGAGGTTCAATCTCAGAGCTAATGCGCCGGGTGACAAAACAGACGGAAAGTCGCGACAAATATAATTGTATTAGAGCTAATCTGAGGTATTCTGAAGTGGAGGCGAGGGAAGCGCAGCATCGAGAATTAAGAAAGCTTGACTCAGCTTTCAAGAATTAAGGAAAGAATGAAAGCTATTTTTTAATTACTGAACAGCATCTGGAAGCGAGCGCTGAAAACCTCAATATCTGGAGTTATGATCCGCTGGTGCTCATATTCACTTGGACGCTTTCCAGGAGGGGGAACTTGACTGGGGGACACTGCTGGAAACCATGTCAGTTACAGCCATTGCAGAGAGAAAAGCCACACACTCAGAATTGTGCAACTGAGTTATTTGTCTATTTATTCTCATTTATTTACATAATATGCAGAATAATCAGTGTACATCTGAGTCACTGGATCATCAACTGTGTTTAATCTGAGTGCAAATGTTCGCAAAAACCACAAGAGAATATTATGTCTAGTGACTGTTGTGAAAACAATACAAGTTTCATCACAGGAGGCTTCAGTGACACAGCCAAGAACAACACCTGAGCACACCTTTACAGCAGAAATTGTTTTGAAGGAGGAAGGGAAGAGGGAAGAAGGGAAGAGAAGGAGGTTCCACAGGCAGGTTACATGAGATTCGCACTTTACGTCACTGACGAAACCAATTTGATTCGACCAAAATAACACGAGAACATGAAGTCACAAAATGAAATAGAGGAAAATGTGACACCAAGTATCGAGTTAGTGATCACATAATTGTCCTTGTTGATACAATAACATTACCTCAATCTCTCCTCGTCCGATTCTCGCAGTTATGTCACCAATGTCTTTAATGTAAAGCCAATATTGGGAATTGTGATAGACTTAAATTGATTTATTGCGGGCGAGGGTATCAAAGTTCGCTCTTATTTGGAGCACTGAATCCAGTTCAGATAAGTGTCGTATCAGAAACGTATTCCATTCAAGCCTTTTGGTGAAAGTTACAGTGTCACCGTGACTTTATTGTGGCAGGAGCGGACACAATGGTGTCATCATCTCTCCTCTTTCTTTATCTCCTTTCAGTCTTCTCCTCTATTCCTCCTCTCTCTGTCATCAACACAATGCCAACCACCTCAGTTGTCAAAGTGACTCCTTTCTTTTCAGGCTCATATAGAAAGAAGCCATTATGCTCCATCATAAAGAATATGGCTGTGTTGAGATAGTTTCCATTGTGTTCCTACAGCAGGTCTTCAAAAACAACAGTTGCAGTGCAAACACAGCAGAGTCTGAAACCATCATTTCTCACCATACAGTTGCAGCAGTAATGGACGTGAGATTAAGACAATACACACATTGGTGCATTGCGTTTTTTTATACATATAAACCTATAAGTGTTAGTGTTAATAAATCAATTTACTGTGCATTATCTAACAGGATTCCCTATCTATTAAAAAAGTTCTCATGACATTGTATGTGTTTCCTACCAGGTTTTGTTTGCCTACCATAATGACATGTAGTCATGCAGTGGAAAACTCAGAATTAATATAGTGTCATTAAGAGTGCCAAGGTGAGAGGTGTAGTGTAGGCATACTTATTTGAATGTGTCCTGTTGAAGTGACGGGACGTTTGTTGACATGCCTAACGGACAAGATCCTGATGCAGCAGGATCAGGAGCGAGCACTTTGTTTGCTCTCGCACTGAACTCTCAAGCCAGTGCCTCTAATTATGTCAGATAGTTAGGTCTGTGTTAGCTCGCTAGCTCTGAGCAAACACCTGCTGAACCCGACTCAAACTCAACAATGAGTGCAAATCAGACCATTCTGAACATTTTAATGTTTGTAAGAGGCAGGGCCGGTTTTTCCCATACAGGATTAAGCTAGAGTCCTAGTGTGGTTTGCATGGGAAGTCACTCAATAACCTATTGTTTTATAGAGATAAACTGAATTACCATATGTAGAGCCAATATGTTACATTACATTAAAAATAAAATTATTACGTCTGGACCAAAACTACAAGACCTATCATACTATCACTATTTTTTTTTAAATTGAGCTTAACTGCTAAGGTGGAAATGACCTTATACAGCTTCTTCTTCATCTTTTTGCCAGGTGTGTGAGTTTGTGTGTGTGTGGGAGGCGGGGCACTGCTCCTTGTGCAATCCAGGGGCAATTCATTCAACCCCAAAATTACCCACAATCCTACGAGTAATACCATATTACCATGTAGATCACCAGACTATGTTGCACAGATGCACACCTCTCAGAGGAAACAGAGGACATTGAACGATCTCTTGATGTAGGCTAATGGGTTTTTTTTCAGATGCAGCTTCCAAGTATATGTAAGTATATATATTGCAATTTGGTGCTTGAGTCAATTGTAATGCTAAAAACTACAAGATCAAATTTGGACTCACTAAGGTGAGTTGGGCCATATCCAACTGATACCAGTGTGGTGACCGTCCTTACATAATGGAATAAAAGTCACTTTTATTCCCATGCCAGCCAGTCTGTAGCAGTTAAAAAGATGCGCTTCACCCACATTTGACATGAATAACAGCAGTAAGGATAGGTACTGTTGCTATGAATACAAACAAACGTCGCTCTCTCTTTCTCTCTCTCTCGCTCTCTCCCTCCCTCTCCCCCGCCGCACCCCGCCTCGCCTCGCCTCCCCCCCGCCTCCTCCCTCCCTCGCGCTAAGTGTTGTTCCTGTAGTGCCTGTTGCCGGGCAACGAAGGCGTGTCCTGCTTCAATGATTTAAGCAGGGATACCCGTCTCACGCGGTTTGTCAGCTCAGTCTCGTTCAGGCTGCCGGTCCCTGCATGGCAACGGGCGCGAGGCGGAGGGAATCCCCGTGTTGTCGCCTCACTCCTCCCGATCAATTTGCATCAGAAATCTGTCTGGCTCCTTCTACCCGACGCGCCCATCAGCGGCAGCATGGCTCGGACCAAAATATAGCGCGCAACGCGGAGCATAAACTTTAACCCGGGGGATATAACCAAACCCAGCGCACATAGCGATTTGCTCACCCCGAAGAGCAAATTCAACCAGAAGGACTCCACAGACATATTTTTATTGATGAGGTGTGGGCCTTAAAAAACTTTTCATAACTAGAGTTTATTGGTGAACATTGTACTTTTGGACTATAATAGGCTGCGTCGTTCTTTGAGGATAACGCCACAAGGATTTACAATATTTTTGTTTAATTTCAGGCAGCCACCAAATGACTTCGAGATGGCATTAAGTGGCACACTTCTACCATCTATATCCACATTTGCCAGCGGTCCGACTGTCAAGAGTAAATCCATAGGAAGTGCCAATTCAGTGAGTATGGTCAGTCTTATTAAATACTCATCTCATGCCAAGTAGCCACGGACAATAACATGTTGCGAGGAAAAGATCTGGCGTGTGTTTTATTCTCGACGCCGTAGTTGTTTTTAAGGTTGTTTGATGTTGTGGGCACAGGCTGGGCTTCATGCCGCTGTACTGGGGCGTGCACCAACCTAGATACTCTCGTAGATTTTCAGCGTGGAGACAGTGAGTGAATGGATAAGCGCACATGGGCTGCTACAGAGCAAGGGACACTGCACTGCTCCACAGAAAACACTCCAATTGTTTGAATTCAATCAATTTGACCTCTGGCAAGATCAAATTGTTTCCAAGGATGTTCGACTCGTACCGGAGCAGACTGAGCAGCCTAATGTTCTGCTGTATACTGAGACTGACTCAAAGACAAGTGCTCCCCATGCCACTCCTAGTGTTTACCATTGCAATTTCTGTGCGAGGGAATAAGAGTAATCAGTATTCTGCAGTAGCCTGTTCTGTGCCAAGGACACTTGCTACACCAGACTCAGCTCAGCTCTCTGAACTGAACTGTCATGGCATCAGTTTCCATCATAGATCCAGGTGCCTGTCTCCCTGAGTGCCTTCATTTACAGTCACTATGCTTGTATTTAATGTCCTAAAACAGAATAATCCACATAAAGGTATCTATCCAAAATAAGCTCTGTTTTATTAGTAGTTTTCAGGACAGACTCTAAAGTGTGTTTACTGTTGTGTGTTTCTTCTATACAATAACCTGACATCTACAAATAGCCGTATTCACTATTCATGTCTGTGTGACTTCCCTCTAGAGATGGAAGGAGGAGTTGTCCCATCTTAAGAGACCCAGTGTGCCGACCGGAAGCAGCTGCTCCGACCCTGACCACCCCACTGCCACCACCACCACAAGCCCCGGCATGTCCAAGAAGGACACAGAGCCAGACCTGGACTTACTGGACTACGACTTCATCCTGTCCAACTCCATGCTCCAGCAGCAGCAGCAGCAGCAGCAGCAGCAGCAGCAGCAGGAGGCCATGGGGTGCAGCTCAGCCCAGGCCCTGTCTCCGTCCCCCGGCTCGTACTCCTCGTCTTACCCCCTCCCGTCCCCGCAGGGCACGGCCAGCGAGCTGCTCTACACCATCCCGGACATCAGCGACGTCTCTCCCTCTGGCGGCTTCGTGGCAGAGCTCATGAGGCCCGAGCTGGACCCGGCGTACCTCCACCCCACCAGCCTCCACGGCAAGTTTGTGGTCAAGACGACGATGGACATGGGAGAATACAGCCAAGGCGTGAGCGTGAGCAAGGCCTGCGTTACCGCCGTCTCGGACCCGGCTTCTTCACGTGCCTCGCCGCCGTTTGCGTGCCACAGGATAAAGCAGGAGAACCCCAGTAACTGCACCATCTCGCAGCCCATGGACCTTCACCTGGCGGGGGGGAACTCCCAGGGCCGAGGGAGCCAGCAGCGACCCGGCCACCTGGACCCGCACGGCTTCTCCGGTGGAGGGCGTCCCATAGCCGGCGGCAGACTGTCCTCATCCTCCTCCCTGTCCCCTGACCACCCTCTGAGCCGGGAGCACCAGGTGCTGGGCCACCCCCACCCTCAGCTCCCTCTACCTCCCCAGGGATACCACCACAGCTCCCAGCAGGGCTACTCCTCCTTCTCCCAGCCGCCTTCCATGCAGTACCAAGGTCAGTGTCAGCGTCAAGATGCATTGGTTTATTGACGGGCCAATCAGCTTTTGCCTGTCATTCATCTCTTGTCGCTACTGAATGTTGTAATTGATTTAAATGAAAACTTTTTTTTCCATTTTATTCAAATTCTGTCCATTATTCAAAGAAAAAAACATTCATACATACAACTCAAAGGGAGGGAATCCAAACAGAACAGACTAGACAACAGAGAAATGAAAAGAAAGTCCAAAGAGTCCATTCAAAATAGTCCATACCTTCCCGGCCCTTTAATCATAACCCCAAAACCAACAATCCAGCAGGGTCGAAACAACAAGAAGTCCTCTTTTTTAGCTTTTAAATAAAGTTGGGGCGAAGGTCAGTAGGACAGAATTCAATCAAAGCAGATATAACACACATCATTCATTTAATTTGAATCCCATCCTTGAGCTGTTTGAGACAAGCCTGTCTGTTTTTAATTAACATTTTTTTACTTTCTTTACTAACATTCTCCCTAAATTACTGAAATGTTAACACAGAGTCTTTTTATTCATATTAATTCAGTGTTCATATGTTCATCAAACTAAACACTTTACCCAGTGGCATGTTGATGCACTTTGCTTCAACTTTTCAAACAGTTTCTATTAAGCCAGGTGAAATAGATTTGATGAATGAAATAGTTTTATTTCTTACAAACAATTTTTATAACTTATAAGAAGAAGGCTACCATGCAGGTGTAATCTATCATAACTAACAAATATGCTACACAGGGACAGGACATATACTGTATCATATACAGTATATGAAGTGATTGGCTGCTGTCTTGAGCACTTTATTATTAGCACTTATTACCTTATCGTACTTACTGGATATTTATTCTACACCTGTATGGTGAGGTGAAGTGATGCTTACCATGACCCTCTGACCCTCTGACCCCACAGAGCCCCTCATGATCTCCAGTGGCGACTGCCTGCCGGAGGAACCAAAGCCTAAACGTGGCCGGCGCTCCTGGCCCCGGAAGAGGATTGCCACACACACATGTGACTACGTTGGCTGTGGGAAAACCTACACCAAGAGCTCCCACCTCAAGGCACATCACCGCACGCACACAGGTTAGTCACTGTATGCTAGGTCTTGTTTACATTGTGTTCCTTGTCATCCGTTGACTGTCTGTAGTTTATAGATCTGGTTTAAATTAAGTGATGTGATCTGCAACACGCCCTTATTGGCCGACCCTTTTTTATTCTCACCAGCAAGCATATTTTTGTAGTTTTGTAGTTTGCATCTTTATTTAAGAGACATTTACGCTATTGTCATGTTATGTTTCCATTGTCCAGAGCCAGTACGCTGAATTAATATTTAGCGCAACCATCTCCGCTACACCGCATGTCGACTGGCTTAGTGGCTGCTGTACTACAGTGTACCAACAAATTCATAATTGCTATGAGTCATGAATGGGGGTTGGATGGGTGGGGGATGGGGCTGTTTGGCAGGTGTGATGGAACAGGTTGATACTGATCCTTGCTCAAATACAAACTGCAGCCTGATTAGCTTGCCCTTTATACTCTGGCTGCAGGACAGGATGGACCTCTTTTTCTTCTGCTGAGGGGGGAAGGTTGGGCCAACACTAACCGCTCTGTCTGTCTGTGTCTCCATCACAGGGGAGAAGCCGTACCACTGCGACTGGGAGGGTTGTGGCTGGAAGTTTGCCCGTTCGGACGAGCTCACGCGCCACTACAGGAAACACACGGGCCACCGGCCCTTCCAGTGTCAGAAATGTGACCGGGCCTTCTCAAGGTCGGACCACCTCGCTCTTCACATGAAGAGGCACTTATGAGACTTGACTGGACCAGACTGGATGGCCGTGGATGAAGGCTTGAGAGAAATATATGTTATCAAAACCCTGAACAAACTTGTGACTTACATATTTTAAAACCATAATTTGCCTTCAAGCTGTTGTCAAGCATCAAGACAAGCTGTGCTGTCCACGGCAAAAAGAGCATTACTCCGCGAAAAGAGCCTAGAGTTTCTTAAGGGACCAAACTGGAATTTGTCTTATTTAATCGACAAAACTTGGAGGACCAGGTGCCAACAACTTATGACTGGAAATGTATTATTGTCAGGGAAACCAGGAACAACAGACAAACATCTCCCAGAGGCCTTCTACCAGCAACATTAGTCTCTGTTAACAACTACACACTGTTCAAAATACTGTATTAAAATAAACAAATCTATATTTATATATACATTTCACCTGCAATGCCATTAATTTCAGGTACAAATTTAATTTATATATTACAGGATGGTGCTCAGTGACTCTAAAGAAGGGTTTTAAAGAAAAGGTACCAAAGATCAAGGAAAAAATACAAAAGGGTGAAAAATATGAAAAGTGCCATATGGTTGTTTGTGTTTCTCGGAGACCTCTCTTCCACAATCTGACTTAAATCAGGTGAACACTTCACTTCTCAATGGTGATGGCAATCTTCAATGCACTGCGGTCGCAAAGTGCAATAATTTATATGAGACATTCATATTTTTGTATTAAATGAGTAACTCTGAACAAAGGTTTTTGTTTATAGCCAAAATATGTAATATAATCTTGAATTTTGTACATTTGTAAATAAAAATGCTTTGTTAATGTTTTGTATTTTACAGTATAATAAAATAAAATGTATTTGAAATGAGATACAATGATTGCTGCTACATGGCTCATGAACAATGTTCTGTGCAACAGTACAATCCATTTAATCAACAAAACATGTCTGAAATATTTATTCCAACTTATAGTTTCTAACAATAACTTGGAATAAATAAACATGTTGGCACCAGAAGGGAAAGAAACATTAGTTAGATACAGAACGACATGCGTGTTTAGTAGAGTTTCCTTGAACGTTATTTAGTGTATAGTTAATTGTGGCTTTCCATGGTTGTGTAATGGATAAGCGCATTTAAATGACAACAATAGCTCACTGCCGGCTCACACACAATACCCCCCTGATAATGGTGAGATCGCCACAGGCAAACTAACACAATGTTGCCGCTAAAAAGATGTTCAAAAATTACACTTCTACAATGTCCTGTTTCCATGGGGTTCTCTTTCCACCTGTCAGAGGGAAGAATGGGGAGGACAGCCAAGTTCCTGGCTGACATTCAATGGTGACACCAAATCAGATTACAGCTCTGAACTGAAGCTGCAGCTCTTTGAATACAATCCACAGAGATGCTATAGTGAGATACTGTCCAGATATAATGAATGTGTATCATTTAGTTAGAATGAACTGCATCTATCTATCTATCTATAGAGACTTGCACTGCTCAAGCATAGCACAAGACAATGGTAATATTATCATAAGAAAAATATACATAAATAAAATAATGCTATAGGCTTGATTCCCACTGAACAGTTAAGAAACATCAAAGTCTACACCACCAAAGTGAAGCCAGAAGGAAAACTGATACTGGTGGGTCAACAGTCAGAAACTGTATTGGATTCACAACAAATTAACACTGTATGACAACAGCATACTGACAGCAATAATAAGGTATCTCTTAAATGCAAGTGTGTAGAAATGAGCTTTCATTGACGTCTTAAAAGTGAATGCAGCAGGTTGTTCAAAAACGTAGTGGTCATGATTGTGTATTTAATTTGGACTTTGGGACGGCCAAAAATGCATCATCTGTAAATCTAAGGTTGTGGTTCTCTTTGATAAGTAATCAATAACATCTAAAATTGATTAAAAAAATTGGGAGTTTATGATCTCTGAATGATCAGCTGTGTGTTACTACCAAACTGACAATGACATATTCTACCGTATCCTACATCTGCTTCACATGTTCTCAAATTAATCAAAGCCAGCATGAAAAGATGTTCAATTCAGTAGTTTACAGAAACAAAGTTCAAATGGCATAAGGGCCAAAAATGTTTGAAGAGAAACAGACATCTCTATTCATATAAAGGACATTAATCAAAAGTCAAACTATGAAACTTTATATTTCAATTGCATTTAATAAAATTGACATCTTAAATTGTTACATTATTCCCTCCACTACACAAAATTGAAAAGTATGCCTTTGATCTTGACACATTTTGTCAAGATCAAGTTAGTCCTACACATCTCCAGGTTGGGAAGTGAACGCTGATGTTGTCTTCTGGATGCATGTTGTGGTGTATGCTGCCCCCTGTAGGTCTACCTTGTACCAAGCACACCTCGTGCCCCTGGTAACTCCTCATTCATTCCCATGTGGGGCATTGTGTGGAAACGGGCATAAAGTAAACCTTGTATGAGAATTTAATTATAAATTAACAAGAAGTCTGGGGGCAAGGCCAGTTAAATTAACTAGGCAAATTTACTGGGCAGCTGATACCAATAAATGATTGGTGAATAGAACTTGGATGATCCTCTACAGTGTTTCATGCAGTAAAAACAGAGCACTTATGAATGAAGCTATGACCTGTGGAGGAGAGATTTTAGTCCCATCTAAAGCAAACACAGCAGGACAGGCATGGCTCCATTTGTCTTGAAAAGTTTATTTTTCTGGTAAAAAAAAAAAAAAAAAGTCACAGTAACTAAACCCTACTGGATGTAAACTATATACATGCAGTAAAATGTGTTGACATGTCTATAGAATCTGAATCGCAGTCCAGACTGTAATCTTCTGTGCCTCTTTCCACAGCTTGTGTCTTCAACAAATCAACAAGATTTTCTATGTTGTTGATTTACATGCCTTCAGATGCTGGATGTTAAATCAAACAAAAAAAAAAAAAAAAAAAAAGTGTCATACATGTTGCTTGTTCATTGTCATTTAAACTGAATTTATATCCTGGGATCCACATTACTCCCCAACTGAGCAAGAAAACAAAAACAGGAATGATAGTGCATGAACAATGCCATAACTTTCAGAATCTACTCCACCAACCCATAATCACTGATAATTTGGAAGCCATTTTGGGTTCAGCCATTTTAACAAATATGAATTTTCCTTAAGATCATAACAATCATATTGGTCTTAGCTTACATATAATAAAGAAATTGATAGCACACAGGTGATTTCTGATGCATTAAGTAATTTCACTTTAATTTTTCCTCCATTTCAAATTGATCACAAACAACAGCTTGTTCTCACACACCAGCTAATAATGATCCAGTGTTACCAAGAAAAGGTGAATGTACTGTAATTTGCAGTAAAATCTTTAGGTAATGTAGAAGGCCTGCTGTTTCCGCTTATATATCCAATATGATCAATCAAAAAGTAGAGGAAGAAATGAACAACAACAAAAAAAAAAAGTAAAAATGAGGATGGCTCTCTTAATCATCGTCAAAGTTCTGTTGTAAAAGGAAGTTTGCAGCCAAGTTCTCGTTCTTCTCACAAGCAAAGTAGGCTTGTATAACAAGTCCCTCTGGGAATCCTAAGGCTTTTAGCTGGAATTGGAGAAAAGAGTAGAAAATGAGACAAACAATATTTCCAATAGGCAAAACATGACAACTTAAGGATAAAAATCTGCTTTGTATTGAACTGATAGGAAAGGCTAGTGACGGTGTTATGTGCCTGCTCACCCTCTCAATGGCCTCCTTCTCCTGCGGCGTGACCTGGATATAGTTCATGTGACTTCCGCTGGGTGCGTCAGCTGCCACCCCTCCTGCTCCCCCTGCTCCTCCTCCATCCCCACCTACGCCAACCTCCGGCACCGCGTCCGGATTGGGCTCGTTCAGCATCTGGATGAACTGCTCCTGGTGGTTACTAATCTCCTGTAGGAGAGAATGAACCGTTTAGGGCCGGGTCGCTGCAGGACACAGTCTAGAAATGAAGCACTGACCAAGAGCCTTTTATAAACCCTTCACAAAACTCAACATTAAATGATTGCATAGTCAAAAGTGAAAATAAAACTGCATATTATCCAGAAACTGTCTGCATGAATGAATTTTTGCCCCAGCCCGATAACTCCCATAGACAACCATAAATTATTGAAACACTCCATAATTGCCCGTTTTCACATTTAATTTCTTAGTCAAGTCATTTGCTCCCGATACAAAAATGGCAAAAAACACAAACATTAAGGCCAAACAACTTTATTGACTGTAAAATACTTACTACAGCCACACTTGTTATAAGATTCAGAATCATTTGAATAACGTCCCCCTACCTGCAGGAGCTCGGGGTTCTCCCTGCCGATCTCCTGCAGCAGGGCTGGGAGCAGCGCTGCGTTCTGCTGGATCAGCTGTCTCATCACGTGGAACTGGGGCTGGTTTCTTAGGAAGCTCAGAGGGTTGCCTGGAGGGACGGAGGAAGGATGAGAGGGAAAGAGTAAGCAGAATGAAGCAAGAGATAATATAATTAGAGGACGGAGGCAGAAGGTGAATAACAGAGACACAAGTGCGCATTTGCTTATTGAGACTGCGGTAATGTACGGCATGGGCCACTCACCACCCGCGGCACTTTGTGAGGAGCCAGTGTTGGCCGGGACGCTTATACCGGCTGTGGGCACAGCTGGCACTCCACCCACTAGAGGCGCCACAGGGTCAGGCCCTCCCGCATGGCCCTCCTCCCTGGCTGGGATGCCCTGTAGAAAAGTCACAGGATACAAACATAAGAAAAACCACGCCATGTAGAAAAGCGTTTCGCTGTTGGCTGCGTATCCCATCGTGAGCTTTTGGACTGCTTGTGCTCTCACTTGAGTTTAGAGTTTGTGGGCCCAGATAGAGCCATGTATACATTTAACAAATTCCAATCATTATTCATGAGGAGGTTCAGGAGATTGTGAATAATTGCTTATGGGTAGAAAAACTTGCATAACCTAATACTTTCAAGTCACGAACAAGGCAGTAAATTACAAATTCCCACATATCCACAAATGCCAAAGGCCTTGTAACGAATGCATGTTAACGAGGTCCTGACCTGTACAGGTGTTCAAAGCTTTACGATAGCCCAAACCCACACTGAGGTACGAGCCATTATGCGTTAGGCCAGGCATCAATCCAATGGTTCAATAACACTTTGTTCAGTAATATTCTGCCCTAGAACAAATATAACAAATTTGAAGGAATCCAATTAACGAGATAAAGAAAATACATATTTTTGGTATTTGCGGTGCCCGATTAGTCAATTTCAAAATAGCTTTGCAGACATACGTACAAAATGTTATTACATTTTTTGATAGACCATACTCTTTCTATAATGTTTAAGGGCAGTGGTATTGTTTATCCAGTTAAGTATTGTCCAAAAAAGACCAACTTTGTTGAGGATAGGTTTAAAAAAAAAAAAAAAAAAAAAAAAAGATAAAGCTTTAGTAAAATGGCTGCTTCTGTAAAATTCAAAATAGCTGAAAAGCCATCATGATTCTGATGGTCCAATGGACACATTTGTTAGCATAATTATAGGCAGCACAATGTGGGAGTTACAGGCTATTTGTGCTGCAATTAAAGATGATATTTGAACAGTTAGTCTTCAGGCTAATTGGGATAAGGCCATGGATTAATTTTTATCACATGGCTGCAATGATGATTCTTCTTTTGACTACACTGAAAGGTTGAGAAGATTTGCAGCAAGACACATTTGGTATGGGACACAAAACATAATGCTGTGCTTACTGTGAGCAGGTACTCCACGGCTCTGTCTGGGTTGTTGAAGCTGGCTCTGAGAGCGGCCACCACCTGCTCTCTCTCGTAGCCCATCAGCATCATCTCTGTCACTATGGCGTCATACGACTGGCCCGTAACTAAAGGGGGATGGGTCCAAAACACACGAATACACCAACACAGTTAAAGTGCATTTCAGTGGGGTTATAACAATATAGCAGAGTTTAACAGAAAACTAATATGCTAGGGTGAGAGTGTGTTCAATTTCTGCACATATCCCACTGTTGGAGAAAGTAATGCTGGTGAGCACACTTGCCACCAACTGACAAGTCTGAATGCGAGTAAAGTTGTCCTGTTGCTTTGCTCACAGTGCAGACCCTTCATAGCAATTTTCCTCAGTTTAGCTTGCATGTGTACCTGTGTGTGGAATAGCACATCGACCAACTCAGAAAGGTCTCATGAAATGAGACTCAGGCTTTTCTGTAAAGTACTGTCCCTCGTCTCCCTTCGAATTGTCTGCCTTCAGTATCAACCTTTGCCAATTTGAGCTAGCCAATTTGCTCGCTTTCTTGCTAGGTACCAGTGAATGAATGGCACTTAGGTAGTGAGAGTGTTGGAGGGGTGAGGCTGTGTTGTTTTGCACACTGTGCACGACAGTACACTGCGTGGCAACTGGAACCTGAACTCCCACAAACTAGGACTACAGTTGGGCGGGCCAAAATGAACTGACAACCCAGGTTCACACATGGACCAACAAATTTATGGGCCGACTACAGCTCAATTCTAAAAACTGCACAGACGGTGCAGTATTTGCAACATAAGATTTTGTTAAAAGCAATTCAAGATATTACTTTTGTCATATCTCTGCCATCAACCATCAGAAAATAATCACTTGAAAATATTAAAAATTAGGTCTTACCCAGAGCCGAAATTGCTTCATCAACTAAGTTTGTGTTTGTTGAGGCCTCACAGGTTCTGCAAGAGAAAAGCAGACCTGTGGTGAGGCATGATCTGTACATCAGTTCTCAAAGCATTATGCAATGCTATCAGAGAAACAGTTTTAAAAAAGATCTACCCGTTCTTTACCCGATAGGGGCGGAAGCTGGGTCAGCAGTCGACGGGTGCCTCTCCTCTGGTTTGTCCTCTGTGGGTGCCCCCTCTGGTGAGGTGTCGGGGCCGGACACTGAGGCAGCGGGTGCTGTGGGACCTGTAGTGCTGGAGGCCACAGTGGCAGTTGATGGCTGGGGAGCTGTTGGGGCCACTTTAGGCTGCAAAACAATTTTAAGAATATCAAAAATATGCAACCTCTATATTATTTCACTTTGAATTCACGATGGGTTATTTACAAATCCAGTTACTAACACAGGCGAGTTTGGAGCAAATTGTGGAATGTTAAGTTTCACTTAACGTTTTCACAGCAGGAGACTCTGTGCATTGAGTACAAGGCTGCTGGACTGCACATCTCCAAATTACATAAATCAATTAGAGATCCATTTAGATCAATTTCTATACATTGACAAACTTTTGATTTTGTGCCTCTGTATGGGAAACACTGCATCTTACAGTCAAAGACACCTGCTAGAGGCCAACTGACGAAGCGTATCATTTCACGAAGTGACAGATGACTGACTGACCGACCTGAATTTACCTTGTGATGCCCTCGACTGCGCTGTGATAATAAAATGGCAACGTTAAAGCAACAGTGAAACATCAGTGGGTTCTTAAATCCAAGTCAATAAAACTGTCCCCCAGAGGGAGCAAGCATGTAGCAAACATCTCCGTATTTGCACACAAATTACAAATAAATAAAGACCAGACACATGCAGTCTCGTCCTTTTCCAAGCTGTGATCTGCTGCTGTCATCTGTAACCATGAGCTACTACAGCAGCTGAGCCAATATCAGGAGGTGTGCACCATTAGGCACCACAGGGAGGTCACTTAACTCGCATGTCATTTTCCTTCTTTCCCCCCCCATCCCCAACAAAACACACAAAATGATCAATTAGGTCTCTCCCCTGTACACCGTACCCTCCTCCAATGACATGGGAAGTTGATTAACTCAACTGCCATTGTCAGTGGTGATCACACTGTGAGCCACTTTCTCATGTGCATCAGACAGACTTAAGTGGCTGACTGTGAAAAGAGATGGTTTACTAAACATAATAGCTCATATTCAACACTTCCTGTGTGGCATAATCAAGGGCATGATGTTCTACATATAAAAAAAAAATCTCAAACAAAACCCGCCCATTTCTAAACCAATTATAAATCCCCACCTTTGCCACCATGACGACCACAAAGTTCTTCTCATCGATTTTGTATTCCTTGAGGGCCGTGTCATCGTTGAGAATTTTACCTAGGAAGAAATGGCAAAATTAATCACAATTCTGCTGGCATTACCTCTGCTATAACAGCAACTCTAGGATGAGAAAATGTTGAAATACAGCGCATGGTCCCATTTAAGAATAAGAGATCAAATATATAGCTTGGTACAAACCAGACTGAATACAGACTACTACATTGTCTGCATACTACACAATGTCCCACAAACTTATATATAGGAGTAGCTAGCTGAGTAGTAGAAGTAACTGCTAAGGAGTCCAGATGCTTGCTCTACCTCCTTTTTTTTTTTTTTTTTTTTTTTTTTTAAGTTAAAGCTCATTTAAGCGGTCTACTGCACAAGGGCTCAGGGCTTTATTCTTCTAGAAATCTGAAGGGACATTAATGTGGAACAGCTGTTTAAGATGGCAGGACACTTCAAACATGTATAAAATGCCAATCTCTTATTAGCCAGATGAATCTATGGTTAGTTGCCTAGCAAAATAAGCTTGTCCTGTAGACAATGATTAAACAAGCTGTCACCCAACACTGCTGTTCAATTTCCAGACAATGCCCCTGTCCCCTACTAGACAACTCATACGGTGGCAAAAAAGATTTTTAGCCATTTCCTACCATACAAGCCAGGCTCCCTGTCTTTTAACATAGTTTAGGAGCAAGATAAGAGATTGTTGGAAAGCTTGATTAAGCAACAATCTGGCAGATAAGCACATTAGGAGACTTGTTTTTGCCCAAGCTGCTACCTATGCAGTTGTCTGGTGTAGGCCATATTTGCCATTGACATCAACAGGCCTTAAATGAATTAATTTAACTCAGAACACATCCTTTCCATTGATGACCATAACTACTTAATTTATTTTAATTGTAGGGACAAAATAGGTACACAGAGAGAAATGATAGTGACTGCCTAAACATGGCACAACCTTGACAACCTTGCTGCATTGGCAAGGAAATATAGAGTGGATAGGAAGGACCAGAGACAGAGAGTCAGAGACAAAATCCAGGTTGATGCTGCCTTGATGCAGCAACAGAGAGACTATATTGCTTGCTATATTTTATTTATTTATATGGCTATATTTTAATTGTTTAGGTTGGTTATTTGAGGCCTAACTTGAAAGATCAATAAAATATCAAGTGTTTAATCAATAAAATGTGAAGTGTATATTGTTGAAACTCTTGTGGGCTTATTTGGGACACATATGGGCTTAAAGGGTACACGTGTACCTTATAAAGTAATTTAATTTTGTCAATTTACAATAAAATATACCACAAGTGTTAAGATGAGAGATAGATGAATATCATTTTTTTTGGGAAGCAATTAACATACCTATGAGAATATATGTCAAATTTAGATTTGGGTGGGCTTAATTGGGTCATTTACCCTACACGTTAAGAGATATAAATTTATTAGCCTGCTATCTTTGTCTGGAGAGAGCTTAATAAGTAATGTGCCAGAAAAAAAGACCAAAAAATGTTAGGAGGGATATGAAGCTTCCCTGGGTTTTACTAGGCTGCTAACTACAGATTCGTCTGGAAGGAGCTAACCAATTTACTTGTCTAGAAGACAGACTTGCAAAGGAGAAGCAGTGTTTCCTGCAGCTAGCCCGTATATAGTCAAGGCAGGCTGTCTTAACGAATACTGCCGCCTTGACAGGAAAAACAAAACAACCCCTCAATTTGATTTTTTTGGAGTTTATTTTCACTGAGACCAAAGGAGTGTTGAACAAAGCATCCATGCCATATGCTGGCCCAAAGCGGCATTGAGGTCGAAGAGGAGCACATTTGTGTCAATCACGGTGTGTGAAGTAGCCTAATGCTGGTACATTGTTACAAACTTGGCCAACATTAATGACATCAGGAAGCCCATCTAACTGGCTATGTTAGCAAGTAAGATAAATACAGCAAATTGATTTCCTTCCTGCCATTGCAAAAAAAAAAATAATAATTCCACTGCGTTTTTCTCTGATGAGTTCAACTTGTCCCCCACCACCACCTTTGACTAACATTTCCTGCGGGAAACCCAGAGAGGCCTTAATGCTAGGATTCAACCTATGCTAAGCTGCTGCCAATATAGTTTTTAGTTAGTACAATTATTATTGCTGCAGCTGACGTTTTACAGTCATTTCCCACAAGTAGTTTGTATAGCTTCACTAGCTAGCACTGATTAGCTATAGCATCAAGTTCTTTCTTCAAAATTCAAGTTTTGATACAAGCTAATAAACAGTGCATGCTGTAAGTGCATCTGCTTTACTTAACAGAGTGAAAGTCAAATACTGCAGTTCTCAAAGACTTTGCAGTCATTCAGCAGTTCTGTGTCTTTTCTTAGCTCCACTGTTGGGTAAGATAGCTCTACAGTGCCGCATTGTATCAGTAGGACACCACTGAGGGTCTAAAACAGCGTGGGTAAAAACATTTGTTGTTGCATGCATAATCCAAGCATAAGTAGAATAAATCCAATGCACACAACACTTGCATAGCAATGGCATGCATCTGCAATTAAAGATACAGCAACAGATTCTCTTTTAAAATGAATTAACTTCCACTGGAGCACAAGGGGTAAGCAAAGAGTTCGGTAACTTTTGCATAAAAAAAGGCTAGTTGTACACGGCTGCTGTCTACACACATTCTGTCAAACAAACAGTGACAGATGGTAGCAATGGAGTAGCTCATAACCACTTTTGCTATCATGACAGTATTATGCTCCTTCTCACTGGATAGAATGCAACATGCAGAGGAGACGAGCATGGCATCCAATATGACTACAGTCAGGAGAAGCTGTCTGCATTAAAAAAAAAATAAAGGCCTAATTTGTGGGAATTCATAAATGCATCATCCACTACTTAATCAAGTAATCACTGATCAACTGAAAATGCAGTGCAGAATCCACCTGCATGTTAAAGAAGCTCATTGTTGCTCTGCTGCAGCTAGTATCGTTTCATAAAGAAAACACTGTTGTAAGGAGGTTTAAAAACAACACTGTAACATACCAGCATATATCAGTTTCTGTCCGGCGATTGGAAAACTGTCCTTCCCCTTCTCATGTTCAATCTTTTCTTTTAATGTTTTTACCTGTGGAAATAAGAAGAAAGAACACTTTCCTTAAAAGTTACCAAGTGCTGTAAAATAAAAGGAATGAAACAATCAGCTGTGATAAAAAGAAGAGTTGCACTACTGACTCTGTTAAGGCCCCCTCAAAGCAGAAATGGTACAAGACAATGCAATGGAAACTTACACACAACATAAATACACAATAAAGTCCAATCAACAGTTCACCAACTCCTTGCTACACCATAAAATTTAAGAAGTTGAATGACAGCTGATACTACTGGCTCATTGAGGCCTACACAGAGTTCAGAAACCATGTTGGACACTGGACTCAACCAGTTCACAGAATTACAGCATAATGACGGCAATAACAAGTTTACCAATTCAATGCAAGTTCATAAAAATGAGTTTTCAGTTGCGTTAAAAAAGACAGTTTAATGATTGTACACCCTGAGGCAGGCTGATCCAAAGTATAGGGGCCATGACTGCAATCGCTCAATAAACTTATGTCTGAATTCTGCCCAGGTAAATGTTTAGAGGTTTGTTTGCATTTCTAAACCTATGCTTCAGTAAAGCCGATTGCTGAAGGTTAAAGAAGTTAAACCATCCATCAAAAATAAGTTGATGAATCGGTATAATTTTAACCACAGAATTACGTTAAGTTAACTTTGCTTGACTCTGTCTTTGTCTATTTTTTCTGATCAGTTTTCTTTCAACTATGTTGGCAGCCTTTTAACTAGCTTAGCTTTAACTAGCTTAGCTAACACTAGTTAACTTGGATGGCGAGTTTCGACTGGACTAGCACGTTAGTTCCCGCTTTATTAACCTTCAGTGAAACATTAATGGAAATTAGTCGAGAAGATAAGCTAGCAAGCACAGCAAATGAGTGCTACAGGGTAGCTAATCAGGGATATCTCATCCAGTATTCAACCACACCAATTTAGTAGACTGCCAGTGAACTAACGCTAACTTAACGTTAACTAAATTAACAATATCGTTGCCTCAGTCAGCCATCGATAGTTACTTTGTCATTTCCTCACAAACACCTGCGTGTGAGCCAGCCATTAGTTTGCACATAGCTTTGCCAAACGCTGTATGAAATAAGATAATATTATAATAATGATAATAATAATAATAATGTTAATTTGATGCTGATTTATTTCATAGTAAACAAACTAACCTTGGTTTCCAGGCTGGCTGACAAACCATTGAACTTGTCATCCTTTACCCCACCTGACAACCTTCCTTGGGCTACGTCTAAATGCTGCCGTGAGACAAACTCATTTCCTAAACAGTTATCAAGCAGTTGACGCAAGTCTGTCCCAAATTTCGCGTCAAACACCATCATATTAACTCCACCACGAAGTCCATTCAAAGCGCCGTACATAAATACCGGTCAAGTTTAAGCAGATCCATTAACTGATCGGCTAAATCCAAACGGGCAATAAGTATCTCGTTCCAGGACATAGCCACCTCCCACTCCACCCCCTCAACAAATGTATGGTTTCAACTCTCACCGTCTCCTCTGCATCGATGTCGATTTTAAACGTTTGCTGTTGTAAGGTTTTCAAAGTTATCTGCATTTTGGCGACTAAGTTTTCTCCCCTGTCTCTGCTCAAACGCTGTGGATCCAACTTGAAAGAATCTTTGCTGTTTTTGTTGGCTCATTACAAACTGTCGGCCGCCATAACGGTTTGGCTTTCTTCTTCTCTTCAAATAGGGGGCGACAATGACAGCTAGCGCTCCCACTGGCTACAGTGAAATACTGTGGAAATTTTTCAACAATACAAAATAATTTCACATTAATAATCGATTCCACTGACTTAACCAGAGCTATTTTTAATGAATGCAAATATAAACTATGACTGAAAAATAATCAATAAATAAAGTACTACTGTTTATGGTAGTGTTTAAATTTCCTTTACATGAATGCACGCTGTAATATAATTTCCCTACAAACCAACTCAGAAAGTTCCATAAAAAAAAATAAAAAATAAAAAACAACTACCGGTAGTTATGGTTAACGTTACCCTTGTGGTTGTGCTACTATTTTACTTCCGCCCAAACTTTGTGGATAGAGGGCTTGAGCTCCTGCCTCTTTGCCCAGTCAATCCCAACGTGTCCTTTGTGAATGGAATTTAATATATCTATATATGTATTTCTTTTAATAAAATTATTTTCATAATCTAATACAAAGGGCAGGGCGCCACTCTCACAGAAGAGAGGCAGCTTGATTAAAAAGGCCTCCCCCATTCTTTGGAAAAGTGGTTGCACCCAAGCCTCAGCTCTCTAGAAAAAAAAAACAAAAAAACACTCATTGGTCCTTCAGAGTGCAAGCTGCGCCTACACAGACCGCGTCTGGCAGGTGGGAGTTACAGTTTTAACAGGTATTCATGATGTGACACTGTGCCATTCAATAAAATAAAGAAACAGTTTGTCCAAAAATGTTAAATAAGCTAGCTTATTACAGTTACAGTTAGCTTCTTGGTATTGCAAAAACTCACACAAGCAAATGCTGCCTGTCCATAGCATTGCTAGTACTTTTTAATTTTGTTCGTTTAAAGCTTCTTTTTTTTTTTTTTGACAGATTTAACATCTCAACGCACCGTGTGTCTGTCTCTGTCATGGAGGTTGAGTCAATAAGCGAATGCAAAGCTTATGTTGAATTGACCTACATGTGATTAAAGAAATTTACTTTTGGATTGTTTATGACGCTTTTCCATTGTCTTCCTCGCAATGTGAAAGTAATATATTGGCAAGAATGTCACTGGTGACAAGCATCACAAAATCAAAAATAGCCCTGTATGAAAACGCAACAGTTTTTAAACAGTGTATGGCTGAAATACGAAAAAAGTTATTTTCACTGATAATGGTAACTCAAATTCATAGCAGACAAATCTAATGCACCTTGATCTAAGGGTCATTTATCATTGCACTGCTGACCTTTGATTTCAGAGGTTCCCAAATAATAGTAACGTTAGCCTACTAGCCTGTGAGTGAGTGTTAACCGTTGGGAGTAATCTCCTCCCTGCGTGTCATGGTAAAGAACTAGCTACTGTCTTTAGTTGTGGTGTGCTTCCCCCGCAAAAAAATAAATACATTTTCATTACATGAATAGACTAGGATAGAATAGGACTTTTATTGTGAAAAGGTTTCACACAGGCAAAATATGAGCACTGTCTACTTCCTTTAACGTGCTTGCGGAGCAAGCATAAAGTGGCGTTGGAAAGAGCGATGTTTAGAGATTAGCTCTGTTTGTGATCAGGAAATATGAATGTCAAGTTTTAAATCCACGCCCCATTATGAGTGCGGCCTGTAGAGATTTGCACTGGAGTGTAGGGTAAGTTTGATTTAGTGGTCAGAGCGGGCCGGTTATATTATGTGAGCCAGCTTTAAAATCAAGCTTTGGGTGAAGGTACATTCCAGGACACAATACTACTAATACAGAACTAAAGGAATATGTTAGGCATGATTTTAATTGGTCAGTCCTGGGTCAGAGGAGGCAAGGTAGAGCCAGAAAAAATATTGTTCTATTGATTTTCTTCACTTTTTCAAAAGAAGAAAGTAAGTAAGAAAGGTAAGATGTGTGCTAGGTTTGGTTAAACGAGTTGATTATCCAAATATGTAAAGACAGAAAGCAGCCAGCTGTGTTTGGTGAGCGGACTACACTAGTGGCCAGATGGGCACTGGAGAGCTAACGTTACGTTGGACTGACACTTGACTTGGCTGACAGCTTCTTGGTTGGATGCCAACAGGCTACAGCTAAACTCTTCATTGTTTTACAATGCAAAATGGCTTTTTAAGGATGTTGTGCTTTGCTACATTATAATGCTGGACCATTCAAAACAAAATGCCTTGTGTCTCCGGTTTGCTATCTGGTTAGTTACTAAAGTATGCTCTTGATCCTGATTGTTCCACTTTCATAACAGAAACACATTCATCCTGCAACAACAAAACAAACACCAATATTAAGTCTTTTAGAAAAGAGTCTAAAGGTGTTGTAGTGTTGACACAAACCAGAAATGCCCTGACAAGGATGCATATTTGAAGAAAACCAGGAGGTTGCACCAAAACATGGTTCAGTAGCTATAAGGATTAGACATTTTAAAACCTTTTTTGTTCCAGTTCTTAAGAATCTGTGATAAGTAAAATGCAATGTCATCTTCAGATTGTTGGGATCTCTAATAACTCCCCAAAACTACTACTTGTGTAAATAAGTTACAGGCAAGAAAAAGAAAATGATGCAGAACAGAGTCATATCACAAGTGGAATCATATCACAAGTTAAATTAGTACAAAGCAGAAAGCTGTATTCAATCTGCTGACAATTAACACGGTCTTCTCAGTGGTCGTAAATCCTATAAAATCTTTCACCACATACATTTGGAATAAACCTGAACCTGTCTATGCCTTTTATTATTAGTCTCAACAATCCCAGGCCTTTCAAGCATGGTGGAATTTCAATGTGATGGCTATCGTCCGTCCGGCGCTCAGTATTCAGAGGCTTTAGTGACTTCTGTCTCGCAGGCTGCCGTGCCCCGCTCTGACGTTCAGAGGGCTGTTAAGTGTGAGAGATGATATGCTGCAGCTCAAAGGGGTCTCTGCCCAGGGCCCGTTCTCTCTCACTCTTTCTATCTATCACTCCCTCTCACCTCCTACGGTATGTCCGTTTGTCCCTCACTCCTCTCAGCAGCATCTCCCCTGTTCTTCACCCCTCTCTGGTACCCCCCTCTTTCTCTGCTCGCACCCCTTCCTCTCTCCCTCCGTCCATCCCCCCCCTCCCTCTCCACATCTTCCAGTCATTACAGCAGGAGCGGCGCCTTCGCTTGCCTAGGCCTGAACGCGCTCATCAGGCATTCCCTGTGTTGCTCCGCTCGGCAGCGGCAGCAGCAGCAGTGGCGGCGGCGGCGGCAGTGTCCTCCTTTCCCCTCTCCCCACTGTGGCTGCTCCTCTTGCTCCCGTCTCCAGGGGTCGTCAGTCTGCCGTCGGCCCCCTCTGAAGTGGTGAGCCACGGAGATTACTGTCTGATCCCTGGCGACTTGGAGATATTTTTAAAAGATGATGTTAGACCTGTGAAATAAAGAAGCGCCCCCCTCTGAAATAGGCAGCAGAGGAAATGCAGAGTACGTGTGTGTGTGTGTGTGTGTGTGTGTGAGAGAGAGAGACAGAGAGAGAATTTGAATACGAAGACACAAGAGAGACTACTCCCACTGCTAATATTAGAGAGATGTAGAGACTTGTTGACAAAATAAGGGGAACCACAGTGAAACATGCGGTTGGACCAACATTAGAGCTAGTAGCAGCACTGTGAACCCGGTGATGTCAACGACTTGCAGTATTTGGGGTGGTAGAGCGCTGTGTTATTTCATGCACATACACACACACACTCACACAGGAATACACAAACACACACTGGCATTCTCTGGGTTTGTGGTTTTGGTCAGCAGAACTGTTGCAGGGTGTGGAGTGGAGTACAGACAGACAGAGAGAGAGAGAGAGAGAGAGAGAGAGAGACACGGGGTGGAAGGGTGTAACGCAGAGTGAAGGCCACTGGGATGTCTTCTCAGCCTGCAACTATTTCCTGTGGACAAGCTGTGGGGACTATTATTGGTTACTCCAAGGGCTCCGAGGGACTTGATTCAAAAGGAAATCCTATAGGTCACTGAGGATGGGAAACATATCACACAAAAGCTAAGAGAGATAAGCATAAACAGCACTTTATGAACAGTGGTTATTATCCATCAGTAGTAGTATTATCTGCAGATTACTAGAGACATTTAAGGATATCAGATGAACTTTGTGCTCCGAACTACAGTAGTGTGAGTATTTATGCAGATGTGGCTCAGATGTTGGGGCGGGGGGTTAATGTGCCAACTACAGTACTGCCTCCTTTGACCAGTTTCACCAATAAATACAAAGACCATTTCTTGCCTGAAAGTCTGTGTCTCCTACAGACCTTCTCAAGGCTGGGTTTCCCAAAAACACACTACTATGACTTGCAATGAAAAAACGTATGATCCTACTACTACTAAAATGAGCCGGTCAGGTGTTTGTTCTCCATGGCCCGTGGATAGATAGGAGGCCGCAGACACAAACGGAGCCGAGCGTTGGTCCCGCTCCTTGCCACCTCAATTATTGCATCTCACATCTTTTTTTATCTATGACCAAGATGAGGCAGCTTCTCAATAGTTTAATGCCAACCTCTCCTTTTGTCCCACACTGACTGACTGAAGGGTGTGTGTATGAACACGTTGGATCAAATAAAAATTACACCACAAGTAATACTTACCATTTGACCAGTTTGATAATGATTAAGAGTCATTAAAAGGATAAGCACCCACAAGGTGAGCTGATTATATGTCGGAGAAAGAAAACACTTGAGTTGGTATTGGAATTTTCTTGACTAGAGTTTAGTATCACCGCACTCTGTCCTTGAAATGCTTTTAGTGATTTTTTATTTTTTTTTCTCTCAATTTGCTATTGAGGAAGCTTGCTTATCAGGAAGCTTTAATACTCGTGACATCTGTCCTGATATTCATGATTCACTGATTTAGAGGACAAGCGATATCGCACATGATATCAAGTTTGCAGAGGATTTAAAAAGTAATTTATTTTACATAGGGTGAGCTACAGTATGTGCTGGCAATTCTGCATTTAAACGATCACATGGCTTGATCCTATCCTTCAACATCTTCGTGTTACCAAACGAACCAACATCACATTATATGATCAAATTATTATACCGTAAGGGAGACACTGACTACTGGGTTTCCTGAGAGGAGAAAAACACACAATTAATTGTTATCTGATAACTTTATTATCAAGTTAAAAAAAGACAATGAATTACAATATTTACAGAATATCCAGAGATAAATGGAATAAAATTGTAAACAATCATTCTAGGCAACATCACAACCCACCATCAGGTAATCAGATTTATATGGGAAGAAAGGCAAGAAGGAGAGATCCTAGTGTCAAACTATGGAGAGAACAGTCTGAAGAGAAAAGAGAAACGCAATGGAAACAAACTAAACATATATACAGTATCCAGTGTGTTGTCAGCAGGGGCTAAACGTGGGGTAAATGGGGAGGTGAGAGTACTACAGTCTGGAGAGACTGCACACAGTGAAGAATTCATAGTGATTTTCTATTAAAATAATCACAGAACAACAACCAATTTTGGGTGGACAGCTTCATTACCCGGAATGTCCCAATTTATCCCCTGGTTCTGAGTGCTGGGGAACAAGCTGCCCCTGCAAAGCTTATTTCCACAATAACAGTTTTCTAACGGTTTTACTTTCGAAAAGCAACGGGCTAGTCCTGTAAAACAGACAAAGGGCTTTGAGATTCAGCACCTACTCACCCAATGTTTTGTTTTTACTGTAAAGGACTGAGGGGCGTTGTGGTGGAGGGCTGCTACATCCCCACCTGTCGCTCAGTGGGAGCGCTACAGCAGGTCCAACCTGAGGCCACACACCTGCAGCTAGTTTAACTTAGCTGGAGCTCACTAGACTTAAAGACTTTGGATTAGACTCAAGTGAGCCATATACACTAAGTGTGGGTTTGTTGGTTGACTGGTAAGCCAGATGGTGGCCAACCCCCAAACAAGTTAGGTAGAAGTTCCCAAAGGAACCCTTTTTCTGGTCTCTTTCTTGCCAAGTTTCTGTCCTTTTGTTTCCACAATAAAAGCCCTGGCCATTAATCAGGAAAACTGCACTGCTTGCCTTCACGCGTTTAATTATTGTACAACCACACTGCTCTTACTATCTGTTCATTCCCGTTACAGTACAAAAAGGAGATATTTTTTATTGTAACCAGACATTGTACAACAGCGTAATAACATTGGATTGGGGACTCAAAAAGCCCCTAAGGGTTATCTATCATCTTTTGATTTATTTTTTTGTATTTTTTTATGAGAACAACACCTAAAGGAAAAAGGGTTAAAGTATCCTTTCTGAAACACCACAGTTCAAACACTTAACGAGTAGTTTTGTTTTCTATACACGGCTGCAAACATGTAGATCACCTGGGTTCCACCATAGAACTCGGAAATCTGGTTCTAAAATTCTATGGTTCCAACCCCGATTTCCTATGTCCATCAATGGTTCAATGCTCAGGAAAGACAATCACAGCAAACATAGCCAGCTTGCTAAACATTTTGGTACCAAGGACACAATTATATTTATTGTGTTCCTCCACAAATTTGATAGCTCAAGAGTTATTAGTCACTCATTTCAGACTGTTAAATGTTGCTTATTGGTCTTATTGGAATTCGACATGAAGGTTGACTTAATTGCTATTCATTTCTTATAAGGCTTTGGGGCATTCAAGCAGCAACTTCCAACAAATACAATCTCTGCCTTTTTGTCAATAACAACAACAACAACAATACAGCTTTGTCTAAAAAGAAGCACACAAATGCAGGCTCTGACAGTTGTCTCAACACAATGGTAATATAGGATTTCAAGTTGGGGAACTTGACTTAGACACTTTCAAATGTTCCATCTTCACATTACAGCCCCAGTAGCACACATGTATGTGAAACAAATGGTTTTCAGAAATCTCTGTTGATGATGAGAGAATATATCACACCTACTACCGCTGCACCTGAAGTTGTGTTCCAGGGTAACCCTTGCTTCTATACTTCTATGTAACATCGAGTCCAATATCATATTGGTACAGGCATGACACATTAAACATATCTCTGTAATGTTATGTAGATCTGCTGAGTGCACAGGTCAACTGTGATATTGGTAACCTGGAATACAAACAACATACTGCTTGATAGGAGAAGGTAGATGTAAAATAATCCCTTTATTTCCATCATCAATGAAATTACTGGACAACAACAAAGTAGTACAGTGGAAATGCTAAGGGTGCCAAAGGCTGAAGGCTTATACGTAGTATAATATCAAGGGACCTATAATATAGCAATTTGCTATAATCATTGGGGGGAATTGTCATTATTTCTATCAATGAAGAAGAAAATGATTTGCGATTTAACTAGAATAGATAAGGTGCAACTATTTGTCAAGGAATACTTCTACACAGTTAACACAAGGCTAAGATGCAAAAAAAACAAAAAAAACTCTCTCACCCAACTTTCAATAAGAAACAAGAAAAGGTAGCTCTACAGTGGGCCAGGGGTGTAAATGCTTTTATACCTCATCGGTTCCTTTTAGGTAAAGGTAGCCCTGATTTGGACGTGCAGGGGGGTTGTAAAAGGTGCTTGAAACAATAAATGCTTAAATTTAGTAATCAGTTTGGACAACAATCTTGATAAATAGCTTAGTAGTTTTATCTAGGTGGGACCTTTCACTGTAGATTTGACCAGAATGTCAGCAATAAGAGTTCTGTTCACTATTGGTTACCAATATATTAAGATCTGTCCTAGGGGACCGCCCATTTAAAGAGCTCAGCCATTTTAAAACAAGTAGGATGCAGCACAACCTAATACTTCTAATATGTAACACATAAAATCTAATAATGCGCCAACTCATGAGAATTCACTTTTTTTTCATTTCATTTTCAGTTTCCATTTCCTTTAGCATCCTACTTTAATATCCAACTCAGTGTTGATCCTACCACATGTTATGATTTTCTAGCACAATATCCTGATAGGCCACAATTCATTTCAACCAAACTGTTGATCCTTTTTGGTCTCAAGCAATTCTTTGTCTTCCACATACAGGTTTTGACTTCTCTGTGACAGGTCGGTGGGGTACCCTCCCTCCGTGCTGTTGCTGGACAGCTCCAGTCCTGCGTCCATCGAGACAGATGAGCCTACGGCAGGCGGAGCTGAGGCCTCCACCTCTGGGGTGGTGCTGGTGTCCATCCGACTGCTGTTAACCATCCTGCCAGAGGAGGAGAGGGCAAAGATGAGTGTTTTCAATGTGGGGAAAAACAAGATATGAGCAAGCGGAAGACTGAAGAGACAGAGGAAACTATTCCAGCTATGTAGAGATGTGCACACTACCTTGGAGCTACGGCATATTCAGCATACTTTTCCACCCCGAGATTCATTTTCCCCCATGCGTAACCCTGAAGTTTGAAAGCGCACACTGGAGCATTTGTGTAAAAAACAAAGTCCCACATAGAGGTCTGTTTTGTGTCCAGAGACAAAGACCAGAAAGACAGGTAAAGAAGGCCGTGGTATGAGGTAGGAGCATGCCAGAGTGGGGTGTGGGGGGAGTGGACTGAACACAGGAAAGTACATAGGCTCAGACACAGAGAGAGAGTAGAACAAGCAGAGAAAGAGGAATAGAAACAGGTAAAAATAAATAAATAAATAAATACTAACATGCCGTGTCGAAGGACATGTCGCTCCCACTCGGTGCTGTTGGTGAAGCAGCGACCACAGAACTCACAGGGCAGACGCTTCTCTACACCGCTCGAACCAACGCTGCTGCTGCTGCTGCTGGGAGATGCAAGGACTTCTGGGAAACGGAGTACAAGTGATTAGTCTCATTGATTCATCTCAAACATGCAGAATAGGCATGCAGAAAACAGGCAGAGCAGATCTCAGCTGGTCTCATAACATTTCGTCCTTTCTCATCTCAGGTGTTATTGAATATGATTTTTTATGTATTTAATTCTTGTTGTATTTCCCTGTAGCCCTGTAATTAATCAATATCTGTCATTTACCTTTACTTTATCTGATGGGCTTTTATTTACTATTACTTTATTGTCTGTAAAACCCTTTGCTACTAAATTTGAAAAATAAAAATACTATACATATAAAGTGCATTATTATCTACCATTAATATTTAATGCCATTAATATATATCAGTAATTATAGATGAATCAGCATGTAAAATGCTTCATGCATCATAACCATTAATGTTGGCTGCTATATATGTAAACCTGGGGTGGGCAAGCTTTTTTGGCATGAGATCTACTTTTTCCTTTAATGAATATCCAACACCAGTTGAGCAGGTTCAGTGACTTCTACAAGAATGAAATGAGGAAATCCGTTAATAATTATAATAAGGAATAAATTGTGGCTATTTGGGGAGATAAACCTTATGTATATACTAGGTATTTGTATCTAAAAAACAAACAGACAAACATAATAGCAATGCCAGCATTTTCCCCTGGTTCACTTCCAGCTCATTTGCTGAGTGCAACAATGTATGATATTGTTTTCAAAATATTCTGAAGATCAAATGCTGGTTATTCAGTTTTGGAAACAATATTTTAGAAGCATGATAGTTTCTTACTGATGAATAAATGATTTGGCTTAAAAAGACGTAGGAGATGTATTGCTCTCTGATATAAAATACTGAGAACAGCACAAAAAATTGTTCTTCTGCAGATACCCATTCACAGTGTAATACCATTACGTGTTATAATGAGATATGTTCTGCAATAGGCTAATACAGCAGTCAAACAGTGTCCAGTAGTGCTTTCTGTTGGTCTTGACTGGGCAGGTGTGAATATCATACGTTTGTTCTTTCACTAGTCCCCAAGAGACTTCAGTTGTACTCTGACATCACCATCTCTAAGACTGTTTAAATCTAAGTTATTATTTTAAAGGAATCATTTTCCTGTCGTAGGATTTGACAGTCTGATTCAAGGTTTCTGATACTGAAAAAAAAATATTTCTACACCCAGTGGTGAGCAAATAAATCTATTTTGAAGTGGGATATTGACAGGGAAGAGCAGGTGTACTCTGTATTATGTTCATTAGAGTCACTGGTGGCGGTCAAAGCTTTAGAACCAAACTTGCCCAAATCAAGCCCCATATGTTTCAGGTTGATTTTAGCTCACAACTTCTATTTTATTTGTGAAATGAATGTATCATTACCTGTCTAGTTCGATCACAAATTGTCCTTTGGATATAGACATTACCTAGTTTACGCAATCTTCAACACTGTTTTGCTCTCATCCTCATGACTCATAGCCAATATGCCAATTTCAAACTCATCCTGTGATTGGCTGGCAGGCTCGTTACGACCACCTGGTACATAGCAAGCGCCATGTTGCCCACCCCAGGTATGGACGATATGTAACACACCCAAAGAAAGCCACAGAGATTAGTATTCAACAAAAGGAATGGCGGTTCATTGATGATCGTCTGCATTTACCTTGTGGGGCAGGCTTCTCTGCCTCCACCTCCTCGGCTTCCTCTTCCTCCTCCTCCTCCTCCACCTCTTCCTGTTTGAATTCTTCCACTAGGTCTTCATCGTCCATCTCTCTCTGTTCCTCCACTTCGTTTTCCATCATGTCCATTCCTTCATCCTCTTCCTCCATAGCTACTCTTCCGTCCACAACCATCTCAATCATTTCTCTCTCTTCTTCTTCCTCTGCGCTGCTCCCGTGTTCCTTCATCATCTCCAGCTGGTCCAGGTTGACCCGGCCCATCAGCTCAAAGTTTCGGACAACCTGATCAAAGACAGGAGGTAGTTTTCAGTTTGGTATAGTTCGTAGTTTGTTCTGAGCAGTTATTAATCTGGAAGAGCTCCTAAGAAATTGTGTAATTAATGTAATTTAACTTATATAAACGTGTTGGACATTTTTATTCTACTACAACTTAGTGAAGCCTTGAAAAATATTAGCGTAGTGAAAGAGGCCACAGTACATCTTTACAACATAAAGCATCTCATATCTACAATCAAGACTGATGAGGAGAGGACAGAGGCAGGGAAGTTGCAGAAGTTGTTGAAGAAGTCCCATTAATGTGTTTTAAATTGTTTTAATTAATCATTTTTCACTTCTATTACAAAGTGAATACATTTATTTTGGTCCGATTGTCCTTGTTATTTACCATTTCTTTCTAATTTATACCAGAAAAGCAATCAATGGTGATGGAATTATCTGTAGTTCAACTCAAGCAACAGAGAGACAATCTGGAGCCTCTGTTTGCAGATCATATACTGATGAACAAAATTAAAATAAGATGACTATTTTGATTCTTGATACATGCCTACCTATGATTTTATGATCTATGCTCAGTGTAACCATGCCTTGCTCTAGACAATTTACATTTTTAGGAATACTAAAACAAGCAAACAAGTTCAACAGTATCTTTATGGTCTGAAGTAAAGAATCTGCCTTAAAACCTTTTGGTTGAGGCTTATATTAGCTTAAAGTATCGGGACTTCTGAGAAAGCTGTCTCCTCTGCCCTATCTTTTGAAGTTGAAGACCTAACCCATCCTCTCCCAATGTAAATTCTAATGTTCTTATTGTTAATATTGTCAATCATGGGTTCCCTCTGATTTGCCAGAGTTGGAGTTGGACAAAGAAATCAAGTCTCAAGTCTCAATCGTCTTTCAAGCAAGAGGCATTTATATGTATTGTAGCAGATGAAGAATTAACTTAAAATTATGTGAAGAGTAAATTACAGAATTCTCAGAAACAAAAGTGTTTTTCACAAAGAAGATGGAAGAGGATAGACATGATGACAGAGCTTGTGGCTGTCAGCAAAAGAGTTTAAGCCATGAGATGAGACCATCAGCGCATTACAAGAACCGCCTTCACACAACTGATTTCACTTTCACTGAGCCATTCCCTCCTTCCACAGTCACTGAGGACTCAGGGCCCTACTCCTCCAGTCGTCTTCTCACCAGTGACCCTGTCCTTCCACTTCCTACCACTAATACGCCCGACTACTCTACTCACTTCCCACCCTTGAGGAGCCTTGCTCTCTCATTCCTCCTTCCAACTGCAGCTCTTCCGATTCTCACATCTTCAGTGGACATTAAGATTTCTCCAAAACTGAGGCAAACATTTGCATGATTCCAATGGCAAGTGTGCAATTTGGTGTGCAAATCAAGACCCACAACTCAGGGTGCTATGAAAATGATCTCTTAAGATAAACTGAGAGGTACTAAATATATCATATACAGTGGAGCTAAAGATTTAAAGCCTAAAAAAGTTAGCTTAGGGCCCCTGAAATTGCAGCATTCATGCTCAAGGCAGCTCAGATGTATCTTGTCTCTACTCTGCTGTCTTCATGTTTCTTGATGTTCATCTTCATATCACAAAATGATGATGAGCATCTGAATGAAGAGGGCGCTTAACTCTTGGCTGATATGCTGAGAGACCCAGATTTAAAAAAAAACATTAAGTTGCCAAAATAATATTAGGGCTTCTGAAGATCAAGAAGATCATGCATCGTCTTCTCATTGACAGAAGTCTTCTCCACTTCCAACTCTTGAATGAACTCTGGAATTCATCCTCCTCTTCTATAGATGCCAGGACTTGCAAACCAGGACCACTACAGACCTGCCTTCAAATATGCCAGATCCCTCCTCCTCCACTCATTCAGAGATCCCACATTTCTCCACCCATTTTCCAGAGATGTCAGGTCCCTTCTCCACACTATTCCAGAGATGCCAGGTCCCTCCCCTGACCTATATCCACACTTGTCGGATTCCTCCAAATTTCCAGAAATATCAAGTCCCTCCCTCAGACCAATTCCAGAGTTTCCAGGTCTCTCCACCCCAGATCCAGAGATGCCAGGTACCTCCACCCAGTACCTTCTTAACATTCAAAGCAATTAGGGCTCTCCTCCCTTTCTTTATCAGAGCCTCCAAAGTCTCCATGTATGATTCCTATCCCCAGGTCAGCCAGTACACCCTACTCAGAGAGGACAGCTGCAGCCACCTAACCTTTTCATCTGTGCCCCTGCATCTCACTTCCTAGACATGGAATCAACACTATTTCATCAAGCTCAGTGCTTTTATTTTATATCTTTTTTCACAAAACTCCATTAATCCCCAAAGGGAAAATTCTCTTTCTGCTTGTTCCCCTCCATAGGGAGAGCAGGGTGAGCTATGTTCACTTCAGCAGGGCGCATGCTTGCTGTCACCGGGGGCTTGTACCTGGGCCTTCTGGTTGACGGACGTCTCCCTACTCACCACGCCACCCTGCTGTGATGTGTTCCAAACTCAATATTATTGCTACCCTGTTTCCCAGCTCAATTATTATCCTGATCATTTAGATAACTCGTAATGTCAATACTTATGCAGTGATTTAATTTCCTCTAATAGTCTTAACTTCCTCAGGTTGGCATAGACATGGTGAGTTAAGTTATTATTCCTGGTGATTTCAGTATCTATATATATCTATGTTGACCAAATAGTACATTGGATCAAATATTTTTAAATAATTTAATCTTATAACAGGACCTAGTCATAAACTCAATTATACAGATTATATTTTATAGACCTTTGGACTTTTGGATTTAAATTAGTCTAGAAAAAAGTGTTTGATTGTCTTGGTACTGTTTTTAAAATTCTTTGTTTTTAGTCCTACCAGGATCTCTTATATTACACACAGTCTAGTATGATTAACTTAATCATTCTGAGTATTTTTTTTTTATATTTTGAAATAAATATCCAAATTGCATTACATAATGTCATACAGAAAATCTAATGGAGAATTTCAATAACATTTCATTGGCTACAATATATAGTCGCTTCTCTTAAAACTAACACTTAAAACTTTTCCATGGATAAATGAGCATACCCATCCTATTTACAGTAAGTGCAGCTTAATAAAAACAGAACTGTAGTTTTTACTTTTTTCCCCATGCATGTCTATTTTTATTTATATTTGCATATGATATACATATGTAATATACTAATCATATGACATCAAAAATACTTTTTGAAATATTTCTAGAGATTGCTACCACAATGCTAAAATACTATTTAGTGCCAAGGCAAGTTCTTAATGCTCTGCTAATTAGTAACTAGTTACTGAGGATTAGTGAAGAATGTGAGGTTTTTTACTTTCTTTTCCAAGAAAAGTGACAACATAAAAAATCAGATTACACCATTAGATTGGGTGGTGAATCTATATCTTCCTCAGTGCACTTCATTTGTGGAGTACCTCAAGGTTCTATCCTGGTCCCCATTCTGCTCTCTATTTATATGGTCCCACATTGTCATATAAGTTGTACACGTAATATTTTGTTTCTATCTTGTTGTTTTGTTATATCTTGATGCTATGCTGATGATGATACACCACTGTATTTTTTTGTAAAATCCAATGATATAATTAACCATGATACTTTCTATACTTTTCAAATTAATGATGGTAAATCCAAGATTGTTATATTTAGCTCACTGGATGCAACTTTTACTGGTCTGAATTATGGGAATGAAGTCCAAAGAGTTGTTCAGTCTTTAGTTTCAGTTCTACAAATCCAGATTAACGACAAATGACAATCAAGTATTTGAAATCAGGACCCCTAAACTTTGGAAAAAACTACCTGAGGAAGTATGATTAGAAAACTCTATATTTTCTTTTGAGACACATCTATATTTGTTGTCATTATTCTATAGTAGTATTGATCATTTCTTTGCTGGTCTAAGAAATTTGCAATATTGTTAAGAAAAGTGCCTTATATAGTTCTTGTTAGGGGTCCAAGCACTGCAGGACCCCTAACAAGCAGGATCTGTCGCACATAATGGTCTTCATATCAACCATGATAGTTTTTCTGCCATTTTGAATTTTATGCGAAACCTATTTTTCACAATTTCTCCTGCAAAGTTGATCGAATCTCCATTAAATTTTGCACATGGCATATATGGACTTCCTAGACTACAGTTATTACACGGCAAATTTGAAAATCCAAACTGCCATGATGCACAAAGTTGATGCATGGCAAATACATGCAGGAACAGGAAGTGAGGCATAATTCCTAAACGCTTGAAGCTAGAGTAACCAAACTTCACATGCAGGTTTGGGATGGACCCTAAAGTGTAGACCATATGTAGTCATGCTCCATAGCGCCACCATCAGGCCAACCCTGCAACAGGACCTATTTTATATTTTTCCTACAGAGCTGGCTCAATCTCCACAAAATTTTACACACATATTTCAGCTGCCTACATCATATTCCAGAACATTTTGATACATGTAAGCATTTGGCCAGGACACACTAATAAAAATGACAACGAAACATTTAATGCTACAGTAATCAAACTTCACATACATATTTGCAAAGGGGTTCCAAAATGTGTCAGATGACGATATCTATTAGATTCTATGTTGCTGTTGTTTAACCCATGGGCTTGGACTGCACTAATGGCTGCTTGCGAGTATATTTATTCCTAGTTTTTCTCCTTCCTCCTCTTTGGATTGTTGTATTGTTAAATTTGTAGATTACTGCTATTTCTTTTCTGTGGAAGAAGCCTAAATGGAGCTAGCAGTACTACTCTTCCGCTTATCGGTTGTTATGTAGACAGTATATTCTGATTTTGTTTCTAAATAAATAGTTTCTTTGTCCATTTTTCTCTTTCTCTTCTCTTTCCATTATTTACTTCTTTTTGGGTTAACTTGATAATAAAATATTTTACGGCATTCTCAGTTTGTATGCAACTGTATGCATTTGTACCATCAGAAACCCACTACAGCATAAAAAAGTTAGTGCTGCCCATCAAAATGTCCAGGGATCCAGTCATAAATAATGATCAATGCAACTGGCGGTAAGTACAAACGGTGTGCAAACAGGGAAGAGTAACTTACTTGTCCCTTAAAAAGCAGTGGGGATAACTGGGTGCCCTTTTAAGTTTAATGTATACTTCAACCTCCAAAAATACCATGTGCCCTCTCACAGCATCTCATGCATTATCCCCATTAAGGGAGACTGAGAGATGAAACCTATTCTCTTCTGGATGTGGTTGGAATAGATAGAAGCTTTAGCTATCTGATATGTATGCATCTAGTGATCTTATTCCACTGTATCATTCAATACACATTTCACTGATTTTTTTCTATCTACTTATCTGTCAAGGTGCATTGTACTGTGTGTACTGAACCAAAAGTAATTTTGGTTTTATAACCGTGTGTAGCAATGTTGTATTGTCATTTGTAGCCTTATGTGTGAGTAAAACAGCCTCAGAAATGAGGACATTCCATGTTAATATTCACATAAAAGGAAACTAAAGGATGATAGAAGTTAGCATGGAAAAAGGGATGGGAAGAGCAGAGATGTGTGGTGGGGCAGACACAAAAAGCTGTGTCCACATACTTTGTATATACCCCTTGTGTACCATGACTAAATTATATTAGATTCTATTATATTGACTTTATTGTCCACTGTAATTGAAATTTGCCATTGATTTCTTATATACTTTAAGTTTTTATAATATGTTTTTAAAAAGCATATACCACACATACAAAATATAAGCAAGAGAATCATTAAGAGTCCAGTTGCACATCAATTTTACTGCATTTTAACCATTTTGGAAGCTTGCTTTGCATTGAAGTTGCCATAAAATGCTTTCCACTAGGCTTTGGTGGACCATTTGAAGAATGTCTTGGCCAAAGACAAAACTCTTCAGTTGCCTGATTAAATAGAAACACCTACTGTCTCTTAATAATTCTCTGAGTTGTTGTTATAAGTTCTTGGAAGGGTTTTATCCAGTCCATGGGCTGATTATTGAGGATTACAGGAATGTAATTACACATTTCATTTGGTCCCTTTTGTATGATGTTTGAGATCTTAACACTTGGCTAGCCTGACTTTTAATTTCCTCGTCTGAGAGCAGTTTTGGAATATAAACACCCTGTTGGCAAAGGCCTCCTCATTACCTCCCAGAAGACCAACAAGGGCCGTATCATCAGCATATTTGAGCAGTTTGACATCACATTCATTTGTGTAAGTTGAAAACATCTCAGGTTACAGCAAATAGTCATAAGGTGCACCTGTGGTTAAAACCTGTTCTTGTGAGTAGACCACATTCATTACGACTCTTCATTACACAATAGGTCAGAAAGTCTCTGATCCACTGAATGAGGCCACTGTTCATTGTAATCATGATCATATTCTTTCTGCATTGGATTTTGGAAATTATATTATGGAAGCCCGTTCCATATGACACTTTAAACTCTGTATATCAAACATTATGTGTTTATATACTGTAAACAGATAGAAGTACATGGTGAAAATGGAACTATAGGGGTAACTACAGGACAAAGACTCTTTGGTGCATATCTGGACTCCAACTGACCTTGTGCTCAAGGCGGAGATGCTCCTCTAGCTGGCTCCGTCGGCTGCTGTCGTAATAGCAGAGCTGGCACTGATAGGGCTTGAGCTCAGCATGCTTCTGGAGGTGCAGCTGCAGGGCCTGGTCGCTGGAGCATGTGAAGGTGCATTTGTGGCAGCGGAATACCAGGCCCTGGAGATGCCGCGATAGCTTGGAGCGGCTCACCTCCAGCGGAACCACGCGCTCCTCTGACGGAGGGAGAGGAGAGAGAGCGTTGTAGAGGAGGTGGTTAGAGAAAGGATGGAAAGGGTGGATGAGAGAGGGGAGAGAAAGAGGATGAAAGAAAGGGGGAGTAGGAAGAGAGGGCAGAGCGGGGGGAGTTAGAAGAGAGAATGAGGAAGAAGAGGAAGCATTGGGAAGAAAAGCAAGGCAGAACCACAGAATGGGAAGGGGAGATGTATAGGGGTGAAACAATAGAGGTGATATCAGATGACTTGTCTCAAAAAAAAAAACATCACAGTGACTCCCCAACACGTTACGCTTTGATGTTTTTGTCACTTTCTCAATTTCTCAGGGACAACACAAACACTTTCTCTAGGAAATTGAGAAAAGCCAAATGATAAAAAAAAAAATAAACAACCCAAATGACTTTTATTGACTTATTAGAGCAGTTCCATTCCTCTGTGCTGGCTTGACATTTTAAGTATAATCCTTCAAACTGGTCAGTATCAGCATAAATATCATCATGAACCATCTTATATTTGGGATGCCTATTAATTATCTAAATAACTAATGGCCTAACCCTAACCTGCATACACTCTGTGTCATTTAACAACTATTATGATGAAATACAAGATGCATATCACTGTTGTCGGGTGAAAACCTCATCTCCAAAATGTCAACTTTTCAGGAACTAAGAAAAACAACCTTGTTTTAAATCTCAACGGCCATGCATTTTTGAGATGATCTAATTGGTTTTGAAAAGGTTTCATAAACTCAAGGTTTGTAGAATTTTCTCAACCCATAGAGGAGCATGTTATCATTCAATTCAAAATTGGAGTTACAAGGTTTTCACCCAACAGTATTTAATTGTAAAGTTCCCTTGTGTTCTATGGCCTTGGTACCATTCTGCATGATGTGTGGCATTACCTCTATGCAGGACGATGTGGTCGATCATATTGCTCTTGTGTTTGGTGTGGTAGAGACAGAGAGGGCAGCGCAGGTCTTTAGGGCCCTCGTCAGGGGCGCTGATGTTGTGCCCTGCCTCCACATGCATGGTGAAGGTGTTCCTGCAATAGATTCACAGACAGAAGTAGGGATCATTGCGCTGCCAGAACAATTTCTCGAGTGTAATTTGTTGCCATTGTGATAACTATTTTTTACTGTCAAAGTGAAATCCCTCCTTACTTGTAGCAGGTGAAAAAGGAACAGTCTTTGCACTTGAAGAGCTTCTTGCCACCATGGCGGTCCCTGTAGTGCCGGCGGAGGCTCTGCATATAGCCGGAGCTGAACTCGCAGAACTCACAAGTGAGGACGCCGTCTGGCCGACTGTCAGCAACTGTTGAGCCGCCAGGTGTTGAGCCGGAAGACATCTGACTACGGGAGGCCAGCTGGTAATGGCTAAGCTGCTGACGAACATCCGCTGGCTCCAGGTATGCCGGGTCTGTGAGAGGGCAGTGAAAGAGAGAGAGATTTGCTATTAGAACATGCTGTATCGATTCATGTGGACAAGGAGAGGCTATTGTGCTCTAGTCTAGTTATGACCAGTAAATACATAATTTGACATGAGTCAAGGAATACTGTTAGGATAGCACAATATGCTAGTTAAAATTACCATATTCCTCTTTCAGAATTAGTTTCTTACATGGAAAGGAAATAACCATTTTACCTAGAACTCACAAGCCATAGAAATTAAAATAATATCTTTGGACAGGAAGTGCAGCTGTGTAGTTTTCAGGATTTCGAGAGGATTTGGCCGTGGGATTTCAACCCACAGGAGCTACTGTGCATCCAAGACTGAAGTCATTCCAATGCATAGGGTAGTAGTCAAGCTGATGAAATTTCTACACACAGCAGGCTGGAGTTTAACCTACATTATGCATCTTCTCCAAATCTATTCATCTGTTTCTTCGATTTATGCAAGCTGTCTGAATATGAAATCAGAAAGAAAAAAAAATCCGTTCCATCCATTTGTGCTAGACATCAGTTGAACCTTGCCTCTCTAAAAGGAGACTCCACCATTGGACTATTGGGAATTTTGTTGTGATCACGCCATATGTCCCCTCCCTCCTCACAGAAAAAGAAGTGTAACTGTAACTGTCATCATTCCTTCTCTACCTCTTTCTCTCTCTCATTCCCTCTTTCTCAACAGTCTATAATATCAGTGAGCAAGCTCATCTTCTCGTCCTACTTTGAGCCTCCACCACATCAATAAATAAACCACAGTGACACTAATAGAATATCTATCCATGTGAAAAATGCCTCATTCAGCACAGAGGAGGCGAGGAGAAAAAAAAAAACACTTTTCTTTGACTTTTTAAAATGCTTGTGATCCAATTCCTCACTTTTGCAGAGGAGGCAGGAGAATTCATATGAATTAAACAATGCCACAGTTGATTCATGCTTGTAATATCTTCTCTGTACAGTAGAGATGTATGAAGATGAGATGGCAGATGGAGGCGGAATTCTGTAGAATGGTGGTGATGTGTCTTCCTGAATGGATGAAGGGCCAAAACTGTCCAGGTGTAATATTAAGGCGCAGAAATGAGAGGTGGAATACTATTATTAGAAGTTGAAGAACAAAGCCTGCTTTTAAAATATATTTAAAGGGGCCCAGGAAAGAAGCGTAAAAAACAGTGAGGACTGGATTTTTCTCAGAGCACAAATAATTGCAACTGCATTTCAACCATCTTTCAAGGAATCCAAGTGAACAACTGCTGCTAATAAGAAGCAAGCAAGTAATAATCTTTTCACAACGCATTTCACGACTCAAAAAAAAAAAAATCATAAGTATGACAAACTCTTTCTTCAACTGCAAATATCCGAATCCCCGGAGCTTCAGACTTTCAACTCAAGGTAGCTAGTTTGGCACGATAGAGAGACATTCAATATGTCTGCTCTGCTCTTTCTCAATGCTTCATTTGTCTTGGTAGGGCACGGCTGACAGTGGTGGTTGGTGCATTGAGGAATGCTGCCCTGCTTCACCTCCAGGGAAGATTCCACAGCTCCAGCAGCAAGGTGACAGTTACTGCCAAGAACTTTCTGGAATCTGGAGCAGCAGCAGCAGCAGCACAGCCACCGAGGCTAAAAGCATGGCACCACACCTAAAGGAGTTAACTGCCACACCAAAACTAAAAGTGAAGGCGCCTGCTTGACTGCAAACAAAGTTACCTTATCAACAAATATACGGTTCGCTGTAGTGGCGTCGCGAACATAAAAGAAGGCTTTAGTTGTCAAACCTTGGATAGAACAGCTTGGAGTGGTTGCAAAAAAATTTATACTTTTAATAGATACTTTAAACCAGTGATTCTCAACCTTTTTCATATCAAGGACCCCTAATTTAGTCCACATTTAGAGCCACGGACCCCCATTTGATGAGATTTTGTCTATTTTTTTTATTGTTGGATATGATTTTGTCCAGAATTCCATGACTATCTGTATCGTAGGAAGAGAGATAACCATGATCAAAAATAGTCTTCTACATTAATTAAATCTACACTAAATACATCTAATTGTGTTAACTTAAATAATAAGTTTAACAATTCATCAATTTGCTGGAGACCCCCTGGAATCTCCTCAAGGACCCCTGGTGGTCCCCGGACCCCACGTTGAGAACCACTGCTTTAAACACCTGTGGGAATGCTGCATGCCACTGGCAGAGGTGCACATATTAAAAGAAATGACTTTGTTCCAATCATGTTATATCTACCTGTAGGAGTAACGCATGAGCATTTATCCGCCCTGAGACAGAATTTCCTTATGTTAACACCTGCAGTCTCGGGCAATTCATTCAATCTGTGCATATGAACAACCCTCTCCCAAAGCTGGATGTAAGTGAACAGGACACAGTCTTTGTTGACACTGATGCTAACTGGTGATTTTCCAGGGATACAGATCCAATTTCTGTTTCAGAAACATCACTAGTATGAAATAAAAACCAATTTGGGTATAAAAGCCCACCAGAAAATCTTATGAGTCCAAAGTCAGCCTCCCAAATTTAGCCTGTCAGTGAAGCAGCTCTAAAAAGTCTTGCTTGATGACATCACAGATTGAACCACTCAAAGAGCCATTCAAGGCATATGGAAATCTGTATTAAGATGGATTTTGCTTTAACATTCAATCAAGCTGCGACAAATCTGGCCTGACAAGCCCATCATATGATCTTATGTCTAGGATGAGATTGGTACACTAAGACAGCCCTTGGATGAAACTCCATTTCAAAGATGGTCTATTAAAATTACATTATGCAAGATCTCTTACCATCCGGGGCCAAGGGAGTCTGCTCTGTGTCACTGGCCAGCCTGGAGGGCTTGAGGGAGGCATGAGCAGCCTGGGTTGCGGCTCGGAGTTTGGGGAGGGTCAGGGCCTCGCCGTGGTCTCTCAGAGAGTGCTCTTTCAGCTGGCTGATGGTCATAGAGGAGAAGGGGCACGACAAGCACTTGTATGTGTGCTCACCTGAAGGAAGAGGCAAAGTCGGGAATCATAGTCACCTATTTTGACTACTCTATCAAATGCTCAAAGGGATTATCTTGATGAGGATAGGTAGAGACCTAGAAATGATAGCAGACACATACTATACAAAGAAACGGGAAACATGTCGCTCCCCACAAATGAAGCCAATCTGTACCAAATATGTCACCTTGTTTTGACTTGTAATTGTAGTGCTCCCCTTGGGCCAATCAGTGTAATGTTGAAGAGAAAACAGAATGAGTGGTGAGATGCATCATTTCCCCAAGTTTCACCAAAATCCAATTAGCGGTGTCTGAGATATCACACATGGCACATGAACTTATGAACGAATGAATGAACAAACAAATGAAGAAGACCAATCTACAGCCTTCCAACACTTTCCTCATGGGGGATTTAGAACTTGAAATGAGTTAGGAAGTGGATAATAACTTTGTATTTATCCAATAAAAATCTACAGTATGCCAGAGATATTACTGCCACTATGGGATACTACTATGATTTTAGTGTATTAAGGAAAAAAGGGCCTACACTGTAAACACGGATATAGAGACCAACTTAAATAATAAGCGGAATATCACAAAAACTCACACAGGACACGTGAGTCATGTTGGAAAGACAGTATTGCAGCTGATCCCTGACTCTCAGAAATTACAATTCAACACATTAATATGGCGATTGATTTATGTTGACCTGTTTCTACATTCATTTATGCTGCTGACTGCTCATGCTGCTGCCACTGTGCGGTGCTGGCAAACGCTTCGGTTCAGTTTTGTATGCACCCATGGGGGGTTTATGGAATTTTGCTTCCCGCTACTCTTGAGCATGTTTGCTTAACCTAATGCAGGGAGCACCCTGAAGAGCAGAGCCATTACCACCAAATATGATTGTATTACTGTCTTACAAAAAAAGATGGTTTCCTGATTGAACCACTACTGGCAAGAAAAGGTTGTTTGGAATAAGAATAATCCTTGATACTGGTGCACCAATCCCAATTATTGAATACGAGAGCCAGTCGTGGCTCAGGCTGCAAAACATGAACAATCTGTCTTTCTACAGCTTTGACACTTGACAATTTTTGATAATGACCAGTCAGGCGGCCCATTGAAGGGCAAATTGATTGCCTTGATAGCCACCTGAACAGTCCAGCTACAAACATTCAGCAAGTAGTCTGAAAAGAGAGATACTGACAATCATTTTCTATTGCTCTACCCTTGAATGACTTCAACACCTAATCGAGAGAAGCAGCATTCACATGACATGGGGTATATGGATTCCATAGCATACACACCGTCCTCAGCCTATTACTCAGGCTACAATCAAACACACAAAGGCACCAGACTGAGACACGGCGATGAGACTCAATGCCCAACAGAGGGAACATGATGTTTTGACAAAGAATGAAACTGCATGCCTACAAAAACATCAAGCCCCACTTTCCAAAAGGTAATCACACAACTCCAAATTGATTTTTGTTTGTGTCGATTATCCGCAGCAATTGTTAAATCTGACTGCTATTTCTTGTTCTCTCCAATCAGAAAGATGAGAGTATTCATAACTTCTTTTTGAAAATGGGCTGTTCTGTATTATCATTTGTAAAGATTGACTCTGTCTCTCATATTGTATCTATTGCTCTGGTGGAGCTTTTTTTTGCGTTTTGCTTGTATGTCTCTGTTTCTGTCTTTGGATCAATCTCTGCCATCTGGTTCCTTCAGAAACAGAAACCATCTGAGGCAAGGAATCACATCAAACAAGCATATGCATTCAACTTTGTAGCAGGCTGAAAAATTATTATCATATTCCTTAAACAATATCCTTTGAAATAAAAATATTATGGCTTATTTGGTATCTGGAAATATGATAGTACAATCTTACTATAGTCAAAAACACTACTAAGGTCAACAGGTCACCTTGTGAAACACATTCATCATGGCTATTTGTTATGAGAAAATAGCATGTGATTCCTTTGGATGTGCTTAATTTGTACATAGTGCGCTCGGTGAGTGGTGAATCTACTGCTCAAGCTATTCCACTGGTTGCATTGTGCTGGATAAGCTAAATCAAGCACGGCATCATTATGTGGAAGATGATAAACAGGGCTGCTATTCTGGCCCGGGACTGCCTTGTTAGTCATGGAGAGAGCTGTAAGAAGTGATTTAATATGTGTGTGTGTGTGTGTGTGTGTGTGTGTGTGTGTGCGTGCTCAAGTTTGTTTACCTGCATGTGCCTTATGCAGGTGGCTCTTCAGGCGACTCAAGTAGGCAGATTTAAAGGGGCAGAACTTGCACTTGAAGGGCTTGTGGTGCCCATGGTGAGACTGCACATGTCTGTCCAGACTGGGGATGAGAGAAAATACACAAAAACAGAAGGAGTGAAAGGGAGGAAGATAGGAGATAAGAGGATAAAAGAAGAAAGATAGATGAAATGAGGACAAAAGGATAGCAGATAAAGAGAGAAAACAAAGTGAAAGAGACAGTGACAAGAATAGAGTACAGAGGAGAAAGAGACAGAGAGAGAGAGACAGAGACAGAGAGAGAGAGAGAGAGCGAGAGAGCTCTACTAATGTTCCACAACAACCACTTTGATGATTTCAACAGCAGGATTTTCAGCAGCATCTAAGCGCTTGATTCTGTTTACCTCACAAACAACAGCAGCACATTTCCAATGACTACAGAACAGGGAACCGTGGGGTGAACTCATCTACCCACAATCCCCTGGTGGGAATGAGTGTGTGAGTGCCTGTGGGGACGGTGGCGGTGTTTTTAATGCCAGCCTCCTAGGTGGCATGGGAATGCGGCTTCTTTCTGGGTCAGGGCACATACAGTACAGAGGGATTACACCCGGGAGCTGAGAGGAGATGAGGTCTCTCTCTCTCTCTCTCTCTCACTCACTCTCTGTGATGGATAAAACAAATCACACTACCAAAATGTCTGTCTTGCTATAATGTTTGTCTTATTCTGCCTGTCTCCTAGGGGGGAGGAAATCTTTAAAAAGACTGAAGATTCAAAGGAATTTTGATATAAAGGTAAACAGAATATGATGTAAAAAATTTGCTCTGTACAAAAGGGGTTTAACATCCAGCTGATTTGGTAAGAAATGTAAGGTTGAGAGTTTAACATCAAGTCTTACCAGGGCTACATATTGCACATAGTCTGTTACATATGTGGGGGAAAGGAGCCCACCTAATGACCATGTAACAAAGTGTTATGCTGCATACAGAGTACACTACAGTAGAAGCAGTGTTAAAACTGTCAATCATAGACCCCCTTTCCTCTCTACTCACTTGTGTCTGAAGGGTGAGACGAACTGGCAGTACTGGCAGCTGTATTTGTCCTCTCTGCTGAACAGGGCCATAGCCGAGTGGCTCCTCTCATGGGACCTCAGGCCTTGCATGGACATGAAGACTCGGTCACACTGGGCGCACGGGTGACCCCCCGCTGCTAACCGCTGCTTCAGCTGGCCCCCTGAAACCACCGCCCTCGCCGCGGCCACAAGGGCCGCTGCCCTTCCTCCTCCACCGTCCGCCTGCGCTTCCATCGTCTCCATGGCAACAGCAACACCACCAGGGCCTGTGGAGACCAATGGCGGGCCCATGGTTGTAGCAGCACTGGTCTCCAGGCCATCGGCTTCAGCAGCAGCTGCTTCGTTCCCGTCCAGCTCACCATTAGTTATGCTCTCTGAAGGAAGGGTCAGGGGGACTTCACTGACTTCCTGCTGCAAAACAAAGAGGAGGCGTTTCAGATATTCAGCAACCTTTCTGCGCCTGCCGATGTAGTCCACTATAGCCTTGAGTTTGTGGTCCAGCTATATTGCAATGAATGTAGAAAGGAAAAGTAAATGTCTCCTCTGTTCCATCCCTCGGCTTAGAAGCTCTACTCTAGGGGGCGTTGTGGTGGCTCAGTTGGCACATACCATGTAGCTGTGTAATCTGGCCTCGGACCTTTGTCGCATGTCATCCCTCAGTCTCTCTCTCTCTCTCTTTCCTGTCTCTCTCAACTATACAATACAGTAGAAATGCCATAAAATACTCCCTAAAAAAAGTCTATTATATTAACACAGCACCAAGCCCTGTCTAATGCTAAACCATCAGCTCTTATTCTGACTGATTAATAAAATGAATGAATAAAAACAGGCAGGCTCACCATTAACTACAGAAAGGTCTGATTACTAGCTGATGATTATGCTTAATCAAAAATAAAAGAAAGGAGAGGACACAAATCTATCTATTCCAACCAATAGAAGAGATGCCTACTAAAATGCACTCATCTACCAACAACGATATGAGATAAAACAAAAATAATTGATTGCTTAGTTTTATTTGACTGGGTTATAACAAACATCAAGATAGCTAGTCATCAAGACAGTTCTAAGTTTAACCTCTTTCCATTTTAACTAGTTGGCTACTAAGCAGTGAAGTAAAATTTGACACACTGTGAAACAGGAGCAACTGAAAAACAAAGCTGTTTTTAGCAACTTAAAGACATTTCTGATTTGTTTTTCCCCATCAGTAGCTCACAAGGAAACTAAATATTACATTGGTACAATGAAATCAATGAGGTATATTGCAAAAAGAAAAATAGTGGGCTGAATTTTTGACACTCCACTACACTCTCAGCTAAAACAGATGCAGTGTGGTCTTCATGAGGCTATTTAAACAAAGATGGAATTAAGTATGACTTTTCCCTCTCGCTTCACTTCTCTCTCTCTCTCACTATATGTAGGTGGCTACTATCGTTGACTGGACCCCTCTCCATCTATTTCTCACTAGCCCACTGCAGACCACACGGCTTCCTTCATCTGTAGGACTGCAGGCTGGTTCCTGCAGTCACAAGTAGACAGACAAACACCATGACTTTTTATTGCCTCTAGGAAGCTCATTCTTTCTGTGGAAGGACCTGACCCTGCACTTCATACATCCATAAATAAGATGTGGCATCCACAGGCCCAACCCTGCCATCCTGTCTGCCCTGACTGCACTGTCAGCCCATTCCTCACTGAACCGTACAAGAAACCACTCTAGGTTCTAGAAACTGGAATTAAAACAGTCTTCTTGAGAATATGAAATCCAACAATAATTTGTCAGCTTCTCTAGCTTTTAAAACATATATTCCATTTGGTAGATGCATTTATCCAATGAACCTGGTCCTGGACCTGAAGACCATGAGTGCTTATAGTAATTCACTCTGGCAGGGTAAGTGGCATGACACTATTGAGCTACACAGGATAACACTTTTGTCCAAAGGTTGTGATAACAATAAAACACATACAGATAAAACAATCTCCATTGTATTGAGGCTACCTAGAAAGTGAAGTGAACATCACAACAGGAATACTCCCCTTTATCAGAGGCATCTCATCACCTTTGTTATTTATTTTCAGAATAATTAGTTGTATACTGGTCCCAGCTGCCAATATGAATACATGTCTTCCCTATATCTCTCTGAGGCCCCAAACCATCTCATCTTACATATACAAAAGATAGATTGAGTGTCTGGCAGAAGAACCAGGCTTCCATTTGGATCCTTAGGCCTGTTCTCTTAGACACTGGCAACCTCAGTGGAATACTAATGTCCAAATGGTTACCCGCCGCTGCCCTAAAAGTTATGGCTCGCCACTCTGTCCTCCACTCCTCCCCCTCTCCTGCAATGGGACAACATTGCTTGTTTTCTCTAGGGGAAGTTGACAGACTGTCTACCCAGGAGCCTCCGTTAGTAATAAACAAAATGGGAAACAGAACCCAGGTTCAGTAAAACAGACCACAGCAGAGCTAGATCTGTCTGAAGGGTGGGAGTTAGTGTGCAAGACTGAGTCAGCGGGGATAGAACAAGTGGGCCTTAAATTAGCTAAGATCTATTTGTATTAAATGAGGGTGGATATACATTTAAGAAATTATTTAATTATGATAATAATGAAATACTTTACATTTGCTTGATCTGCCCAACAATGTAGCTGCTACATGATATGTCTATACCTTTTACACACTGTCTAACATCTCTTGTGAATTTAAGATAGATGAAACCTACTGAAGTCACAGTGAACAACATATGCCACTACACAGGGAACACATATTTTCAAAACAAAATTTGTTGTAAATGTTGACATAAATTAAGATTAATTTTCAATCTGTATTTTTTTTTTAACAATAATATATGGAATAACAAAATTATTTGAGACCAAATGCAGCAAATCAATTACAATAAGACAAACACTGCCTAAAACATGTATAAAAACCATTTAAAATTAAATGCCACTCTGCTTACCTTGACATGTCCCTCTTTGACCTCTCCATACTGGACGTGCTTCCTAAGGTGGTTGCAGATGGCTCGGAGGGTGGGGTGCACCTCCACACAGAAGTTACACCTGAATCCTATGGGGGCTTTATTTACAGGGTTCTCCTGTTAACAGAAAGGGAATTGACACAAAGAACTTATTATACATACCACATTTTTTTTTAACTTGACTAATTGTTACCTCCTTTCAAGAATGAAAGTGTAGGAGCATTGAAAATTATGTTTATTTTCTTTTAGATTATTTAACGTTTAATTTACCAGGTAACAAGTTTCAGAGATCATTCTATGAAATATCATCTGTACTTACCTTCTCAGGCTTGGTCTCTGGTAGTTCTGTGGCCTTCTGTTTGCTGAGAAGCTGCCTCCTCCTCTCCTGCCTCATGGCCCTCTTCTGAAACTCCTCATTGTGGTTCATCAGATGCTTGGCCAGGACTGGGAGAGCCAGGAACCTCAGCTCACAGTGGGAACACTGGTACAACTCTGAACCATCCTCCCCGGGACTGGGCGATACTACAAAGTCTCTCTTCAGGTCATTGCTGTGGTGGTCATTGTAGTGCATAGAAAGCAGCTCGACTGTGCTGAAGGACAGCCGGAAGCATTTTAGACACTTGAACGGCAGCCATTCAACCTCTCTGTCCTGCTCAGGCTCAAGCTGAACCTCCAACACTTCCTTGTCTTCCTCTACCGTTGCACTGACAGTGATCTTCTCGGGTTCTTTGGCATAGATAACGGTGAAGTAGCGGCCGAGCTTGCTAGCATGCTGCTTCTTGGGGAAGACACCTGGGTGGCGTTTAATGTAGTGTGAGACAATGCTTTTCCTGCTGAAGGCCTGGAAGCTGCAAAGAGAACACTTTCGCCTCTCCACAGCCAAGCGTAGGTCTTCATTCATTTCTGAGCAGTCTCCTTCTGATGATGGGGGTGCCATCACTTTAGCAGGCTTATCGGTCATTGTCTTGGAAGCAGCCAAACAATGGGTGTAATAGGCATCGATGTCATGACGCTTCTGGTAGTGTGCTGCCAGGCCTTTCCGTATAGGGTTTGTGTATGAACACAGAGCACATTTGAAGACATTGTTTTTACCCTCTGGCTGAGCACGGACGTTGTTGTGCTTGATACGGTAGTGGCGGGCGATGCCTTTCCTGGTGGAGCAAAAGTATTTGCAGAGTTGACACTTGAATATAGCGTGTTTCTCTGTCTTATTGATGGGAAACTGGGAGAGAGCAAGGTCCAATTCGCCGACCTCCTGGACTTCTGGAGCACTCGATATACTACTGGCACTGCATTCAGCTACTGGCTCTGTTTCTTTGCCGGAGGAGAAACTTATAAGAGAAGGAGAGAACATATCGGAAGCTGGTTGATTGTGATATTTTTCATAATGGATTTTGAGTTTTTCCAGTGTCCCATGTGTGTACGGGCACATTTTGCATCTGTATGCACCATAGCCCTGCCTTTGAGTTTTGCACTTGTCATCTGCTTCATTTAAGTCGGCAATTTGCTCTATATCATCTGCAAAATCTTCTGCAGTGACTTTCACTAATGGGTGCCGTTTCTGATAGTGAGTTAGGACCCCATGGATGCGAGAGTTCACATACGGACAGTGACGACACTTATAAACAGAACTGGGGTTGATGTCAGCCTCCTGTGCAAAATCTGCAGCTTTTACTTTCATGCCTGGGTGCTTCTTTCCATAGTGAGTAAGGAGGCCATGGAGACTGTTGTACTCTGACAGACATACAGTACACTGATATGGATTGTTGGAGATAGAAAGACGTGGGTGGGAAGGATGGGGGTTGCTTTCTTGAGGTGGGGTAGCAATGACCAGTGCTCCATCATCTTCAACAGCCTGGCAATTGAAAGGTGCATGTTCTTTGGCCATTGACTGGTGGACCTTTTCAGGTGACCTATTCCCTTTGATGATATCCAAAAGTACAGATTCGTCCCCTTTGATGGCCCAGGGGTGAACTGCTTGGTAGTGACTGGTGATATCCCATATTGTACAGGCCTCAAAGGCACAGTCTCTGCATCTGTAATGCTTAGTGTCCAAGTTGCCCCCTTGCTGGGTAGTCTCTGGCCCAGCCCATAGCTTGCTGGCCATGTATGTGTAATCTACATTGTGCTCAGGATGGCGTCTTTGGTAATGGAGCAGCAGGCCTTGGGGTTCTGCATGGGAGTAAATGCACCACTCACAGTGGTAGCCAGCCTCCAAGATGCCATCTTGGTAGGCCCAGTGTAATATGGTCATGGCCGTGGCCTTCACAGTAGGGTGCTCTTTCTTCAGATGTTTCTTTAGGGCATAGACATAGGGGGATGTGTAGGAACAGTGTCTGCACTTTAGTGAACGGAGAGTTGTGGAGTTCTCAGGGTCTGCAGGGGCTGGTGTCATGGCAGATGAGACACTGCCAGACTGAACCATCTGAGCACGCTCACGTTGACTCCGGACAACTGCAGTGTGGCGACGTACAAGGTCAGCATTAGCCTTGGTGTCCCGATGCTTTTTCTGGTAATGAATAAGCACTCCTTTTACAGTACGGTTGCCATAATCACAGTGCTGACAAAAGAACAGCATCTCAGCCTCACCTTTCTCTCCATTTCCAGCTTTAGGACTTGAGTTATTAGATCCATCATATCCATTATTGTGAAACTGCTTCAAAAACTGTTTGGGAGCTGCAATTTGCAATTCATCCATTAATTTCATCAATCCAGGGGTGGGAGCGCCATGTTTGATATATTTTGCTGTCACTTTTACTTCTGGGTGTCTCTTTTGATAATGGACCAATACACCAACAACAGATCTGTTACTGTACACGCAATGTTTACAGTAGTAGATTTCCTCATCAGATCCAAACAATGTAGCACTTGATGACTTTGTAGGTGTGGCGACACTAAGGTTAAATGAAGAGTTGGCAGCAGGTTGTGGCCGGTCCACTGAGATGACCTTCATGGTTTTCTGTATGCGGAAATAAGACGCCTTTTGCTCTGGGTGTTTCTTCTGATAGTGGACCAAAACAGAATGCATGTTGGGGCTAGCAAAGGAACACACATCACAGTCATAGACCACAACATTACCACCCATCGCTTCTTTGAGAGCCTCTGTCTCAGCACCGGCTTCAGGGGTCTTGGAGATGGGTTTCAGCACTGGGCTGGAGGAGGATCTGGGGGTGGAGGTGGCGGAGTTGAAATTCTTGGGGCCAGAGTTCAATATTTCCCTCAGTGTTTGCGATTCACCAGTCTTGTGGGATTGCTCCACTACATAGCTGGAGAAGATCATGGCATTGTTGATTTTTACTGTGGGATGCATTCTTTGGTAATGGGGCATTAGGCTCCTGACATTGGGGCTTGTGTATGAACAGAAGCGGCACATGTATACCAGATTTGGCTGGTTAAAGTTGAGCACATTGCTTGCCTCAGGGTGGTGATCCATGTAGTGTTGGTGTAGATCATTGTAATTTGTGTATTCAATGTAGCACTCCAGACAGCGGAAGACAGCACTCTGGTCCTCAGGGTCCAGGATGTACTTAAAGCTGAACTTGATGTAGGGGTGCATTCTCTGGTAATGGGTGCTGACACTACGGGCTGACTTGTTGTGGTAATCACAGTGTTTACAATAGAAACGTGCAGTTCCGGGTTCCTCTGAATATTCTGCATTCTCCTGGAAAGTGTCCCTACTGTCTTGGTTACTCTGGTCTTGGAGATCATTAGGGTCCGCAGAGATATTTTCACTATCATCTGAGAGAGTCAGTGCAATAGGAATGTTCCTAGGTTTTGACTTGGGGTTGCTTTTCCTTTTCCCTATTCTACCTCCTTCATGCGAGATGGTTGATTCTCTTACATGAAGTTGCTGTGTGTTGTAAGTGAAGACAGGGTTTTTACTGTCATGGTTGCTGCCCTCTTTATCAGTACTAGCGTGATTTTCTCCCACTTCTTCATCATCCATTTCATCCAGATTTATTATCATGTCCTGTTGGCTTTGGCTTATCTTACTCTGAAGGTTGCTGGCAATTTCATCAATTCTAGTTCTCTTCTTAACTGAGGATAAATCCAAAGGCAAGTCATTAATGGACTTCCTGGCTCTTTTCCCTGTCACTAAGGGCTTTTTGGTGGCAAGTCCTAGAATGGAGGTCTGGGTTTTTTGTAAAAAAATCGGAGAAGTGTCCACCTCAGAGTCTGGCTGGTCAGTCAATGGGCTTTCAAAGACAGTGGGCTGTAGATCATCACAGTAGGAGTGCTTATGCTGCTGGTGAACCCTCAGGCCTTTCAGTGTGGTGGTAGAGAAGCTGCAGAGTGTGCAGCGGTGAGGGTTCTGCTGGTCGTTCACTGTGCTGGTTGACTTTTTTCCATTGACTTTGGAACCTACATTACCCCCATTAACTGGTTCTGCAGCAGTGTCATTCTGGGGTTCTGGACTATCGCTGGTTAGGTCCATGGTCTCCAAGTCTGAGGAACTGTGGCTCTGTTTGTGTGTGCCTAGTTTGAGAGGGCTGGTACAAATAAATGGGCATTCATCACATTTATACACTGTGGTTTTACCAGAAAGGTGAATGTTTTCAATGTGGCGGGAGATGCTCCGCCGATGCATGGTAAGGAATGAGCAGAAGGGGCACTGAAAGCGGTTCATGTACTTTCTGAATGGTATTCCTTTAGTCTCCAGTAATTTGTTATCCTCATCAGTTAAAAGTTGCTTTGCATCAGCTGACAGGGTCCCAGTATAGTTGGGATCATCTATATCACCTAACTCTTCATCATCATCTTCCAAGCTGCTCCTTGAGTCTTCTTCATTGAGTAAGCTGGCATCCATCTCAATGACAGCATTGGAGACATCAGATGCAGCAAACCTCTTAGACAAAATGGAGGAACCTGTACTGTTTGGTGTTACTGCATTGATCTGTGCATATTGAAAGGATGAGATCCCAGCAGCTGACTTCCCCAACGTGTTTTCTGGTGTTTCCCCTGTGGACCCCTCATTTCCACTTACATCACTGAAAGTTATCTTTGATCTAGGTGGGCTTCTGGAAGAGGAGGGAGAATCTGGTTTGGGGGAGCTTACCTCCCCTTCCAGCTCCTCAACGCTGGAAACAATCTTCACCTTGTCACTGTGCTCCTTCACTACATGATTAGTCCAGCTATCCTTCTCGTCAGTCTGATAGTCACACCATTCACAGGCAAATGTTCCCTTGAGGAATCCACTGGTTGAGTGAGATTCCTCTCCAGCCTCCACAAATTCTGAAGGATCTCCCGTGCCTTCTGAAGGAACTTTGTTATGATACATTATTTGGTGTTTCATTATCCTTGCTTTGCGTGGAGACTTGTATGTGCAATACTGGCAGGAATACACTTTTGAATGGTCATTGTGCATTATGATGGTGTAGCTGGGATGTTTAGATGTCTGTGAGGAGTTACTTGCATCTGAATCTTCCTCTACAACATTGTGCACCTTTTTGGTGTGGTTTTTCAAAAAGGACTTTGATCTGAAGTAACGGACACAGAACTTGCACTGGTAAAACGGCAGGAGAGATTCAGCTGTCTGCTTTTGTAATGTTTGGTTGGAACCGTCAGTGGAGTTGGGGCCTAAAAAAAGAGAAAATATGTCAGAATTTTGCTGAAAAATAGTATAACAGCATCAAAATTGTTTTATTCTTGTTACAATATAAGACAAAAAGTAAAAACTTTGTGAAATTATTATTTAGATTTTATATTGTTGTATAAAATATTGACATAGCAAATGGCAGCGCTAAATCTAAACTGAAAACATTTTTTTAATGTTCGTCAGTAAATTATGTGAGCATCATAGTCTGGAGTCTTTTCCAATCCTCAACAAAGTGTTAACTCTAATGTCTAGAGCTGCAACGATTAATCGATTAATCGATTAGTTGTCAACTATTAAATTAATCGCCAACTATTTTGATAATCGATTAATCGGTTTGAGTAATTTTTTAAGAAAAATAAGTCAAAATTCTCAGATTCCAGCTTCTTAAATGTGAATATTTTCTGGTTTCTTTACTCCTCTGTGACAGTAAACTGAATATCTTTGGGTTGTGGACAAAACAAGACATTTGAGGACGTCATCTTGGGCTTTGGGAAACACTGATCGACATTTTTCACCATTTTCTGACATTTCATAGACCAAACAACTAATCGATTAATCGACAATGAAAATAATCGTTAGTTGCAGCCCTATTAATGTCTAAGGTAATGTGGTAGCCATACTCATTCCAGCTTTAGGAGGCGTATAATCCTTGTCATCCTTGTCATCATATTCCTCTTCTTCTTCCTCGTCTTCATCCTCATCTTTCAGAGAGTCAGACTCATCTGCATCTGCAGGCTGCAGGAAAACAGTGTGTACTTCCTGAATGTGGGTCTTCAAGTCATCATATGACTCGGCACGGAAGTCACACCCATCACACTGCAATACCTCCATAATTAAGAAGGGGGTGCACTCCCTGGAAAATCAGGGAAACCTGCAGAGGGCAAAAAAGGGAAAAAAAAATGTATGAGTACATGCCAGGTTAAAAGGTTAATTCAAGTCTTTGTAATTTAAAAATAATTCTGAAATTCTTGAGAATCATATTATATAGTCACCTAGCAGTATGAATAAGACCCATACTATGTTGTGCTACTCAGTATGCATGTATACTGAATAATGTAACACTGTAAGACATGTTTAACTTACTTATGGAGTCCTGCATCCATAAGTATTTGCCATAATTGACAAGGGCAGGATGAAAACCTATAGTTTGCGCAAAGCCTAGTGGATTTTAAAGGTGCAAAGCCCAGAGTTCCCTCTAGGCAACAGAATACTGAGACCCTGACACCAAGTGCTCTCAAAGCATGAGAAAGTGTTCAAAAATCAGGCCAGGACCTTAAAAGGTTTCAAAATTACCACTCATGTGACTGCTGATACTACATCCCACTTTTACAGGCCAAGATCTGAGTATAGATTATGTGGGGACTACAAATAGCCTAACTGTAAATACTTTCTAACCTGGAGCAGAACTCCATATCCAAAGTGGATATGGAGTTCCACTTTGGATACACACACTATTGGCTACATTGGCTGGCAGGAGTCGCAAATATTATTAGATCCACCATGATGAGGACTCCAAGAAATACAGGATTATTAACACTCCAAGGGACATTCACATGCAGGTTACTATTTGGAGCATTTTCAGCCCCTAGTTATTCTAGTTATCAGGACAACCAGGGAGTCACACTTGAAGAACCTACTGTATATAAACTATTGGCAAGAATGGAAGACGCTAGTCTCAAACAAAACAGAACCATTTGCCCATTGCTCGCTGAAGAGGTTTGGTACCTGGGACAGAAAGTGGATGCCAAGGGAGATCACACAATTGATGCTAAGATCAAAGCTGTTGTAGCGGCTCCAGCTCCAACTAACACAACTGAGCTCTAGGCCTCCTAAGGGTTACTGCTCCACCTCCCTCCCAACCTCTCTACTCTGCCAGCTGCCAATTACACTACAAGTTCAGGAGGGATATACTGCAGCAAGGAGATTCACTGTATGTAAATAAGAACCATTAAAAAGTCCAAGGACTGAAGTCAACTGAGATCGTAATGAAGGAAATGGACAGCAAAAGATGTGACACTTTCAAATGTCCATGAGCATGTGCTCAAAGGATAGCCTTCTGTTAGTAGAGCCTCATTTAATAGCATTGCAGAGCCTCTTCACCCAGCATTTGGAACTGTGTCAAACATGGATGTATTCAAATGGTTATTCCTCCACAAGGCATGAATGCACTGACCAAGTTGTTGCAGCAGTCCCACCAGGATCAAGGGCCTGGTAAGTTAATGTGCCACAAATGGACCAAGATGTGGAAAGAGAAGTCAACCAATCTACAGAACAGGCAGTCTGCTGCAACATGATTACAACCATGGTAATGTCCAGAGAATCCTTGAATTCAACATGCGGATTGTGGAAAATGGGAGCACGTTCTGCTGATTTTTTCCCCTATTCTAAATGGATGGATGTGTGTATCCAGTAAATATGGCAACTACTCATGCAACAATTGCGGTTTAAAGTTTCAAATGCTGGTGAGTACAAATGTCAGTTGTGCAGAGTTTGCAGAATTAGTGAAAAAAAAATGGAATTAAAACATTTGACTTCAGCATCTTTTAACCATCATATATATTGGCTGATCAAGCAGGTCGGACCTTTAAGAAGGAAATGAAGAAGATGTAAGGTGAGAGGGAGAGCTTGTGAACTAAAGTGTCCAGATTCCTGTTTAATTACAAGATTAGTGCAGATACTCTGCACTCTGCCATGCATACTAAGCTACTGTTCAGGGCTTGTCTTTGGCAGAGACATCAAGAGAGAATCATGATACATGTGTCACTTTGTACCTTGGGATGAGGTTTTCATGAAAAGCTATCACTACTGTCCCCAGCAAATCCCTGCAACCAGTGAGAGCCACATGCAGACCAGATAAAAAAGCGTGAGCTGAGTTAGACTGACCCCTGTACCCCTGTACATCTGAGACAGTGAGCAGTTCCTTCACCTCTGCTTCAGAGCAAACTCAAAGCCCTGAGGTTGTTGTCTGCAAGCTTCAGAGAAATCCTCAAAAGAGTAGCCTTCTTGAAAGACTCAGGCACAGTAAAAAGTTCTGTAACTAGTCACCAAGTAGTCGCTGATCATCAGCGCCTGGCAACCCAAAGTAAATATAAAGGTAGTCTACCTGACAGGAGCACACACAAGGATGGCAAAACATCGACGAAAAACTAATATTTTTGTTGAATATTGTGATTGTAATTTGATTCACAATAAATGTAGACATAACTTATTGTGCATTTTTTTTCAATGCTTAAATTATGCTCAAAATGGATATGAGACGCTAAAATAAAAATTTAAACTTGGTTTGCAAAATTTGAATAAAATGACATCTCTAACATTTATCATGATTTTTAGACTTTTGTTTAGGAGGCTGTTTCCCTCTGAGAAAAAAAAAAATCTGCCTTTTACGATTTGTAAATTGCAATAGGCAATATTGCATTTTTGCTTTTTTTTTTATTCATTCATTATGCAGCCCTAGTGTCCGGACCAAACCAATCACAATTCACGGATACAGTAAATAAATAGATCATGTGAAATTAGAAAATTATTAGACACATTTGGAATTATTTATGATCAACAGTCACAAATGTATGTTGTTGTCTCATTATGATGAAGAAACTACATGGATGCAATACCACAAATTCACATAAAAATGAGAGTAATTCCAGTTTCTAAAATGAATGTAATTTTAGAGCTGTCAACAAACTGATACAGCGGGTCAGAAAACAGAATTCTGCAGATGCTGATGTTACTAAGAATCCTAAGAAGATCCTATTTTTTAGCATAGCATCGTTCCAAGAACAATGGAGGGACTGAGGAGGGATTATGGGCTGATTTGTCCCATTTTTATTACCTTGGGATAAGCAACAGCTGGAGAGCAGCTCCACAGCCCAGTATTTACAGCAGACTATTCTGTCAGATTGTATCAACCGCTCTCAAATAAGATTGAATGAATCAACAGAGGGATGAAGGCTTTATGTCTTTGGGGCAATTCTGTAGTTTGGACCTGGCCAGAAAAACACAAGCTGATGATGTGGCCATCATTTCACAGCTTGCTCATCATGGCATTGTAATCAATTGTCATTATATCTCAACAACCATATTAAATAGCATATAAGCCTTATGGTTCACATTGGTTTTTAGATAGGTAGTTAAAGCTCACCATTTTGAACCTTGAGGCTTGAAATCAAAGCCCAGTAAATGATACTTTTTTCACACTTTCACTTGGATACAGTAACCAGCAAAGTCTCAGGTAATAAACAAAGAATACTCATTTGTGGCAATATTGGTTGCTTATGACAGTGGTTGCTTAACTGCGCACACCACTCAATTAAAATGAAAGTCTCCCCCTCAGACCCATTTACACTGTTAGATATCATCAATCTGTGATGTTCAGTGCATTACAAGAGTTATTTTGTGATCAAGTGGTGTAATTTCCTTTTTTTTTGTGTGCCCACGTCTACTTCTACTTCAGTTAGTGATTTCTTATATTTCTCAAAAGGCCTTTGGACAACCCCGAGAGAATGGTCCTTAACTTGTTGCATTCAGCCATTGGTCTCACGTGTAGGTGGAGAGAGCAATAGTAATAGTGATGGCATTAGCAATAATAAGAGCAAGAGAGTGAGTTTGTTCAGGTTGAGAAAAAGCAAGAGTCACGTCCCTTTACTGAAAACGCAAAATGTCTTGTGCCTGCATTGCATTCTGGTCTATTGAGGCTACTGTTGGTGGAGAAATTGGTATCCCTGACTCTTCTACGATGGATTTCTCCCTGTATGATTGTTGAACGTCGGTGCAAAATGGTGAGTCTAGAAAGAAGCCCTTTGTCTTTGAAGATTCTGCTATTAAACTCCATTGTAGCTGCACTGGAAATATCTCGACATGACATCACATCGTTTACATGTGGTCAGCTATCCATGGGAACAGAAAAAAATCCAGCACCGAACAACAAAATGGGCCTAGTAATGCAAGGTATGTCGCCAATAGCTATTTTTTAACAGAGTTGGTGTTTTGGGGTGGATTTTCCCTTTAATTCATGGAAAAAGAACCTTTTGCTTTAATAGCAGCAGTTTGCAGCAGTGTTTGGATTAGTGTCTATCGACTGATTTAGGAATTTTCTTTCTATCATTTCATGATGAAAGATGACAGACTTTGTTATTCGTTGTTTGAGCTTATTTTTGCAGAGGACAGAAGATTGTTCCCCAAAATACCTTGGTGTTTGGAACTATTCATTTTCTCCTTTATCCTGACCAGAGTCAGGATCCCCATCCCCCAAAAAATGAAACAGCCCCATAGAAAGATGCTGCCAACATGCTGAACAGTAGGTAGTGTGTTATTAAGATGATGGGCTGTATTGGCTCTGCACCATATTTTGGAATTAAGACCAAAAAGTTCACCTTGGTTTCATGAGACCAGAAGACCAGAGGGCTTTACCTGGTAAAGCCTCTGTGTGGGAAACACTGGTATTGGCTCTGAATGAAACATATCTTTTGAAAAAAGTTCTACCCTGATTTTATCAGACCAGAAGACATTTATCCATGGTTTTGGGAGATTAACTGTATCTTCTTGCATAATTGGGACTGGATGTCCTTTTTAGTGAGAAGTGGCCTCCATCTTGCCATCCTACTCCTCAGCCCAGAAGTGCAGAGAACACACAACTGTTACATGCATGGAGTGGACAGACAGTTATTTTAAGGTTGCTGGTGGCCTCTTGGTAGCTTCCCTTACAAGCGACCTCTTTGCATAGTCATCCATCTTAGAGGGACGACCTGAACTAGGCAAAGTCCTGATGGTGCCATGTTTCCTCCACTTCTTCATTACAATCTTCACTGTGCTCCAGGAAATATTTAAGGTCTTTGAAATCTTTTTGTATCCTATATGTCCTAATCTGAAACCTTCGACAGCAAGATCTTGAAGATCTGGTGTTAGCTCCTTGTTGCTATGCTAGCCTCTGCACACTGAAATACACTTAGCAACTAAGAAACCTTCAGTGAAATCCCAGTTTTAATTGGTCTAATTAGAATCACTATTTTATTTAAGATGAAGGCAAATTAGCTCTGTGCAATGTTTAGTTAAATCCTAACACAATTACAACCAAGGGGTGTGCGCACTTATGCCACCAATGTGTTTTACATTTTTTATACATTGTCAGACATGAGTAGCCTTTTGTTTTTGTTGGTAACTATATCCAAATGACAGTGAAAAAAGTAGAAAATATGAAACTAGAAAAACTAGAAAGTAAAAACTGGAAAATTTGAAAGGGTGTAGGCCTATACACACACACACACACACACACATACACACACACACTCGGAGACAGTATTTTCAAGATTTTCCCTCTTGTCCGCACTCCTTTGTGTACTGACAAAGCAGGATAGTTTTCATTTAAATATCATTACCATTCAAAATGGTCACAGATTGATGAGCACCTTCTCGGGGGCCAAACTAAAACACAAATTTTGCCGAAAGCTGATTCTTATTTTCCCAAACATCTCTTTTCCATTTCCCACAAGTGGTCAACTGTGTATTATGTTTGGCAAAGGCAGGAGTATTTTGCATGTATTCAAAGAGGATTAATGGTTCACACTACAAGCATGACCCTTTGTGCATACTTTTGTATAATACATTGGATTGATGGAAAAAATAGTCCACATCATAATATTCTGCGGGTCGTTTTTGCAAGATGTGTTCAATCTGACCAAAAATAATCTTGTGTTGCTGTAACCTCAAGCCTCCATAGAGTCTTGCTGAAAAGCCTACAGGCCGACCCTCATGGGGATGTCAAATCAATGGCAATAATGACACCCAGACTAATAATTGAATTTTCCAAGTCAATATCCCACATGTAGCTTGATACTTTATTGTATAGGATCGTCATAATTAGAGTACATTCTTACTACTTGTAGTTAGGCCTATTAATTATAGAACTAAAAGAAATGACATTCATAGTGTCATTAGGCTACACATACCTATACATATACACTCATACCTAAAGAGAATTGTTGCTCCATTCTTTTATCATGCATAGCTATCTACCCACCTACATTCCTTGGAGGATCAAGACGCTTCAGCTTGAAACCTCGTGGTGTCTTGTAAATCAAACATCCAGCCACAGCCCATAGCGCAGATAAGCAGTTAGTATGACTAAAAAAAACAACCTGTGACGGAGAGTATCCACAGAGAAAGACAAGATGCGACTCTTCATGAAAAAATTGGAACAGCTGTCATAAAATGTCACTTTACGTACACTATGTACAATTTAGTGAAATGAAAAAAGTATTACCAACTTACATACTGACTAAATAAACAAACAAATAGCCTAAATACTACCCTAAATATTCAAACTTATTATTGTTATTATTATTGATTATTATAAATCTTGCCAGTTGTAGGGCTGAGCATCGGTGCTTTTTTGGCACCAACTGAATCACGTCGGTACTACCAACTTAGGAAATAGTTAAAACATTTGGTGCCAAAGTTTGGTACTTTAATGGTTAATCTTAGCCTGCAACATCCATCTTCCAATCACCACACCTGTTATAAAACCTAGTGACTGCTGATTGGCTTGCTAGGTAACTACTTGCCACAGGCAGGAAAAACAAATCTGTCCAGGTGTCACTACACCTTCATCTTTCGGTTTGCTCAAAGTAAACAATGTGGCAGAAACGGTCCAAGGTCTGGCTACATTTCACTGAAGCTGACAGCAAAAGGGTGTGGTACAATATTTGTGACAACAAACTATCTGCCACTTGAATCTGATAGTGTGATTTTCTTTTACAGTGTAAAATTGCATTTTGAACAAATAAATACTACTAACAATACTAATAAATAAATACTCATAAAGGCTTGTTTTATATTAAATAAATGTCACACTCAAGAGTTCAAACGTTACTTCTTTTAGTAAAAAGGTATTGCATTACAAAATCAGCTTTTATTCAGCATAGATGTGAAAAAGTACCGGTATCAAATTCAAGGTACCGGTACCGGAAATTTCCAAACGATACGCAGCCCTAGACAGTTGGTCCCACACCCAGCTGGCCGGCCAGCGGAGAGCTCCATGTGAGCGGGCCAAGCTGCCAGTGTGTCCCAGAGCAGCCAGGGGCTCCATTGTTGTTCAGGGTCGGGTTACAGCCCCACCAGGGGCCCCACCCTGCTCTCTTGGCAGTTCATCGCTGTTCTGAACAAAGTTGTCTTCTAATGCCAGGTTCCTTGACATGGATATCAAGAGAATCCTTTAGGAGAAGGAGGGGAGAGGAATGCCTGAGGAGAAAAAAAAAAAAAAGCCTCCTACACAACCACCATCTGCCTTAGTGTAGGCCGTCTCTTCAGCCAGTCAGTCCCCGTGCCACACCAAGTTAATGGGTGAGATTGTGTAACTGCTTTCATCTAGTCAGCTGGGGCTCTAACAGACAGCCACTGAGCTGCTCAGATCCTCCTCTGAGCTGAGCTTCAAGGGCAGCCATTTTAGGAGCTGACTATGTGCGCTTAGGTGTTCAGCCAGCACACAACATGGACCCACAGATCTGATCCTCTTCCTCAAAGGCAGGCAGGCTGTCACTGGAGAGCTGCTGACAGAAATCTATCTGCCAGATGTACAGTGCTGTGCCCAAGCCCTCTGCCCACACAGCTCAGCAGAAAACACCTCGCACTCTTGCCAGACTGACTTTGCCTAGTCCTTTCATTTCTGGGGGACATTATCTCTCACATCAAGAGATTTTCAGAAAAATGCTGGAGCCCCATTCCATGGAAAAACACAGAGAAGGTCAGAGCCAGTGGCACGTTGGCTACACTTCTTCAAAAAACCAGAGGAGGAATAAATACGTTTTTAGGAACTGTCAACTACGTTCCACAAGGGGGTCTAAAAATGCAAAGCATGTCTGAACTTCCCTTTTTTTTTTTCAGAGCTCTGCAACCCTGGGCTTGAAGAGCAGACAAGAAGGGGCGGAGAGGAAGGAGAGAGAGAAGCAGAAGGGGAGAGCAGGCCTGAAGGGGAAGGGGAAGGGTGGGAGGATAAGAGAGGTAGCATGAGAGCATGACCAAGCCACCTGGGAGACCTTCACTGGTGAGCAACAGAGGACAAAGCCATCAGACTGGGCTCCCCAGATTCCAAAGTCTACTGACATTTGTTAATCACCAACCGGTCTCTCTGCATCGGCGAGCTCTGCCAGCAGTCACACCCTCTACTCAAACTGGCTGACAGCAGCTGCTCTGTCTGAAAGAGGGCCTTTGAATAAGCCAGCATTAAGCTGATTAGGAGTACAGAGGTTTTGTCCTTAACTGTTGGTTAGTGCCACCATCTCATGCCGTTGGGGAGAGGAAAGGCCACGGATATGTTACACTGTACGGCCAGAATCACAGCTACAGATAATTCATCTGGCAAACAAGACAGGACGTGCATCTTGTCAACTTGCAGAGCCTCAATAATTGATGACCCACTGATTGAAAATGACAGCCAGCTTTTTAAAGGAAAAATACAGTGGCAGTAATAGCAGGTAGCCCGAGCCATGGAAATTGATTTTCGCAGAGATTAGATGACAACATCAGAGAAAAATCAATACATTTTTATTTTCAAGAAAGTGCAAAAGGCAACCAAAAATACTTCAAATTCTGATCTCTTCAGCCAACAGTGTCCTGCAGGTTTAATCAGACTCAGCCCCGCTGAGGAGATAGAGGAGAGTGAAACACAGTAGAGAAAGATCTCATTGTGCCTGCAGAAGAGCAGCAAAGGTTGCGTCACAGGACCAGGGAGAATTTGGCCTCTTGCACAAACAGCAGATAGAGAAGCTGGAGATCAAGATGGCTACTCCCATCCCCATGTCAGCAACCCTGGAGAACTGGACATGCCGGATCAACATGTGCTATACAGGCCGAGTTAAATCTAACAGCATGGCTAAGCTTTACACCTGCCCAGTAACCAAGCTAACTTGACGCCAAATTTTACAGAATTGATAGACAGATGCATATTTAAAATAATTTTCTAAATCAACATTAACACAAATTAGCAGTGTTAGGAATAACTGTGTTACAAAACAGCATATTTGGGAGGAAACAAAAAATACAATCTTCCAAATTGTAACCAAGCCGACAAGATGATCATATTCACGAAGAACGGCGTCCATAATCTAAACGTAATGAATTATGCATGGGACTTCTGATTATTAAAATGATAGTTGTGGCTCAGAAAACCTTGCCAAACTCTCACCTCTCCCATCTCTTCCCAATAGCAACAAGTATTAGCTGATAGAGCAAAGCCCCACTACAACTGTAATTAACAGTAACCTAATTCCAGAAAATAATAATCCCTAAAACCTTGTACACACCAAAGCTTGGCTTCAAAATAAAGTCTGTTATCTAAGTCTAGATAACAGTGCGCCTCACAGGGAGACACCAGTACAGGAGTCCAGGTTTGATGCGAATGAGATTTGTTTACATGGAAGGAGCTTTTTTTTCATGTTTTTATTGTGATTGTTTCGTCCAAAATGTATTGCGGCGCCAGAGACTTCTGCTGCACACCACCAAGGTAAGACAAACAAGTCCACAACCAGAAGCCTTTGCATGCTGGCTCTCTTTGTTAATAGTCATTGTACCAGTTTCAGATGCTCTGATAGGGACAGGCGCTCACAGGTGTGACGTGGTCGGAACGTTTCACTGTTCCTCAACACGGGGATTTCCCACACCATGAAAATTTTCCTCACAGTAATCTATGCGTCCATCTTTGGCACACTTTGACACTTTTTCAGCACTTATACTTACACTTACAGCAAGATTATAAGTCATGTCATTGACTGACACAAAAACATTTCATGACTGGCTATTCATAAATATCTCCATTCAATTCAAACAATTCTAATGCTAATGGCAGCTGGGGGGGGGGGGGGGACTTGCCATACAACTCTTACCTGTTTGTAATGACACACACGTACAGTATGTACCTCTCAATTCTAACTAATCAAGGCTGTCTGCGGAAATGGGCTCGAGCACAAGCTCTCACTTCAAATTTCTTATTCTTCATGCAACATCACAAAATATGCAAATTGGTTACTTGTTGTGTACTTATGAAGCCCCAGTTGTTGTTTTTTCATAAACAAATGTAAATTCTAATACACAAGTTTATTGTTTTTCTTTATTTTGGTGACATCAGGAGTATTATAGTCCTGGATTTTTCATTTGATTTTATTCTTATATAGTTTTCAATTTTTATTTCAATTTCAGTTTAGTTGTAGTTTATTTTCTGTGCGGATGTGGTCGTTTTAGTTTAGTTTTAATAAAAAAATGTTTTTGCAAATGTTTACTTTTGGTTTAGTTTTTATTTAGTTTCAGTTCTAGTTTTAGTACTTCTGGTAGGGGTGGTATTTGATATTTGATTTAATGTAATAAATAGAGTTTATTTTTTCTACCGAGCAAGTGTCGCGCCTAGCCTTTTTTTGGTTTACTTCAGGGGTGGTATTTGATACATTTCAACTATATTTTTTACTTTATTTTGGTAAGTTTTACAAGTAGACAATATTGTTTTAGTTCCGTTTTAGTTTTTTCACAAGGTCTTGTTTTATGTCAGGTTACGACAATGTTTTTTAACACCTAGAAAACTAGGTGTTAAAAAACATTGCTGTGATAATATTGGTGATGAGCAGTCATTGCTCTGGTGTTTTGCAGTGTATTTCCCAGCTATCACTTCACACCAGTGTCACCAGTACTTTAACGTCACTGGGCTGACTGCAGCTCCCAAACCTCTAAACCCGCCTGGGCTTTTCTACTGAGACTAGAGAAGTGACTACAAATAACAGAATGACTCAGCCGGTGCTTAACAGTGACCATGTCCACAGAGACGGTATCTACACTATATAAATATATCAAACATGTTTTGTAAAACGTTCACAGATACTCAACCAATAACATTATATCAACAGAGGACAGTGACTGCTTACAGAAAGGTCAGCAATAGACCTACGTTGGTATTTTTAACCTGCTAACCGAGTTTGACGTTATTTGAATTAGCTGTGAAATGTTTACCTGATCTTTGACTACCAAGAAATTGCCAGTTGTCTCAGAAGTTGTCATCTAAAGCCATGGTGTTTGTAACAGTAGATCAAGTACAGTAGGCAATGGCAATTTGACTATGGAGAATAAAAGTGTGTTGGCTTTTTGATTATCTACCAACACTGTTGTACATATAAACCCCAAATGTATTATAATGCCATGTGGCTCCAGGATCTATAATGCTATAAATGTTGAGCAGTCAGGTAACTTAAAATGTTTTTTCCCATATTATTGAAGGAGACAAGTTTTGAGGTGGAACGTTCAAAGTTCAATAAGGGTAAGAGGTACTTCTTTCAGAATTTCACCCTAACTATTATTTATCTGTCTTTGTATTGATCTGTGTAGAACACCTATTGGTATTCCTTGTTATTTTGCACCCACAGGCTGAAAGAGATGCCATGACTCCAGGCGAGAAGGATGAAGACCTTGAAACGGTCCTCCCTCGTCTCCCTGGAGTGATGTTTGATGTGCGGGCGCTGAAAGACGCAGCAACAGGGCTACTAGTCATCCCAGCCATGGACAACCTTGGTGCTGCACTTGCCTGAACTGCTGGGAGATGCCAACAGTGAAAATGTTGTGAACAGGCACCGGGGCAGTGTGCCTGCCGCAGGGCACATGGAACTTACAGCACGCAATATTTAATTGAAAGTTTTCATATTTGTTTGATGATGAAATGAACATTGGTCTGTTTCAATATTAGGGACTTATTTGCATGGCTAGCCTGCCCGCCCACCTTGCTGTCACACTTGATTTTTTAATTTTAGTAAACACTTTACTGCACAGTCTGCTCTTCCTAAACGCGACACCTACACACCTCTGACTCTACACAGCGCCCAATTATGCAAAGTAATAATCAGAGTGAAAAGGAGATTCTAGGAATGTATCTGTAACTATAAAATACAAATAGAAAAATCAGATTTTGAAAAATTGTTTACGCCCTTTAAAAAAAAATTATAACCTTTCTTTATGTTATCATACACCAAATTATTTATTAGGCAGTTAAGGCTAAAGGTTTGTAAATTTTAACTTCTAATAAACTAATTGCATCCTTCTTCCTTGAATACATCGCTAAAGGATGTTAGTGTGTAGGGTGGATTCTCCATGAGAAAAGTCAAGCAGTGTATAATATGTAGTTCATGACTGGATGGCATTTGAGTTGAATTCCTGAGTTTTCAAAGAAATTCAGTATATTCTGTTATTTTCTGAAATCACTACATTGCTCCTATTTACCTCCACCAAGGAGTGAATGTTTTCACCCTGTTTGTCTGTCCGTCCGTCTGTTAGCGGGATATCTCAAAAGGTTGGCCACGGATTTGCACAAAACTTGGTATGAAGGTTGGTTATGGGCCAAGGAAGAACTGATTAACTTTTCATGTTGATTGGCCAAAAGGGGGCGTGGTGGTGGGCGTGGCATGTCACCAAAAGGTGCATAACTTCATTGAGCACATTTTCTAGTTACTTCCGCCAAGGAGGTTATGTTTTCGGTGCCGTTTGTTTGTCTGTTAGCAGGATTACAGAAAAACTACTGGCCCGATTTTCATGAAACTTCGTGGAAGGGTGTAGCATGGGCCAAGGAAGAACCCATTAAATTTTGGAGCGGATCCGGATCCGACTCACGAACAAGCAATAATAGCACGAACCTTGGCGGAGGTCTGCGCTCTCCGAGTGCCCTTCTAGTTTACCAATGCAGTCATGTTAAATACTTAAGATAGCATGGTAATGGATTCACATCAAAAATGCTTTCCCCTTATTTTCCACTGATTTAATTTCTAATATAAAGAGATGTGAGTCATTTTGAATATGTCAACTTGAAGGACATTTGCTATTTTTTTCAGAAAAGAAACAATCAGTGCATCTTTGGCTGGATTTTTTTACCTGGGGACTGGAGGAAATCAGTGACTTGTTGTTCCACCCTAACCCTGACATGGGTGCTCAGGTACAATCACTAGACCTCCCCTAGAATAATAAAACCATCCAGAGAAGTTTTACTAACTAAAGCTGTGATCTCTTTAATTTGGAAGTATCAGGAAGTCAAATGGGACTATGCTATCACAGCATCCAACTTTCATCTCAACAAACTATGTCTACCTTGGTCCTCTTATACTACAACTAACAACTTTGCAGAGGAGTTTTTGAGAGAGAGGAGATGAAGGATGATTCAGACAGTTAGGGTTGTAGTTTCATACGCAAGTTTTATTCAGGTGTAAGAAGTTGAGTGCACTTTGTTTTTCATTTAACCTGCAATATTACAGTTTCAACTGATCATGAGCCTTTGGTTTTCATACTGTTAGTCTGAAAAACAGGACAGAAAAGTCAACCTTAAATGTAAATGGGCACTTTTTTAATGAAACTGTGGAGTTTTATAATATTGAAACATAGTCAAATGGACGGACTTAATTTGGTGCTTAATGTGCTGATGCAGAGTTGAAGGTATATTTATTAAAAATTAAATTAAAGCACAGTACTTTCCTTTGAACCCGAAAAATAAAAAACAGATGAGGACTAAAGTATTGAGTAGTTTCTTTAGTGTACAGTATCACAAGAAGTGATTAAAAAGTTTATTTAGTAAAATTTTTCCCTCACTTACAATTTTTACTAATTCCTCAATTTTAAAGCAAGATGTCACAACATCAAGCATTTTTTGTTGCAAAAATAACAAAAAAAAACAATATCCTGGAGGAATCTAAATCTGTTCAGAGTGGACAGTTTGTGAGTCTAGACTTGGATGGATTCCAACTATATTAGAGACATATAACAGGTCCAAAACTGGCTCAGACAAAACACCAAAACAGTGAAACAGCGAGTCAGTGACTGCCACTACTATCCAGGCTGCCCTGAGTCGCAAATAGAGCCGCCACAGACACTGACGTGAGGGTCAGCACAACTGACTCACTCCTTTCCATGTCTGTGGGGAATCTTAACAGACCATTTCCATTTCTGCTGTAGCAAAACTCACTCAACCATAGCCTCCTACTTAGCCATGACATTAGATTTTATCACAGCAGCTCTGCATGTAAAACAGTGTTTTGAAACCATTACTTTAAAGTTTTATGAATGTCTAAGGAAATTATGGTTTAGATATTTAGTGGAAACCCCTGTAAACATGCTGTGAAGTTGTTAATGAGACATCTCCAAGTGGAAATACAGTAATAATGAGCAGTCAAAAAGACTTCTCAGCCAAAAAAAGGAGGCGCACTACAGCGCAGTAAAGTTGATCCCACAGACTATGTCTTCATATAAACAGAACCAGTGGCCACCAAAAAAACCCAAAAAAACATCAACTGACAATGTGGTGGTAATGCTTTTTTTTCATAGCGAGCCAGATACATTTATGATATAATTAGAAGCACATTCCAACTGTATTATTTCTGGTGAACAGACGCGGTGCTGCTACTGGCCTCAACCCACTGCCAAAGGGTAACTAGGAAGCATAATTAAGGTTTGTGTACCACTGTAGGCCGACATGCATCCATATGTGCATGTAGCATGCATACATGCACTCACCTGCGCGCACACACACACACACACACACACACACACACACACACACACACAGCACCATCACCCCCTCAACTACACACAGAGCCCAGAATTCCACTGTCAACATGTCAGTGATTTTTCATGGCTCAGCCTCACCTGCAGGTCTCTAAACATTAAGCCACGCGGTCTGAATATGTCACAGGGCATTATTCCCTGAAAAGGATCTCCCAAGAAATTCCCGATGCACGCTTTGCAAGTTATTTTGGTTCAGATTGGGAATGGCGCACTCCGAAAGTTACGCAAGCCAACCAAAATAACAGTCTCCCGTTTGAACCGATCGTTTGGCCTGCATGCAGCTCACACTCGAGTTGGCTCACAGTTGGGCTTTTATCGGTCGGCATTGTAGTAGATAACAACACCGGTTCAAAAGAGGAGAGCCTGTCTGACCTGACTGACCTTCATATTCCAATACTGTGCCCCTGCCTCATCCCTTCACACAAGCTGCACTGTATCGACAGATGAAACCACAACACTGCACCGTCGTCCCTCGCTGTGTTAATACGCATGTAAGCCTCAGGTGCTGTTACTGTATAGTCCATGCATCCAAACTTGATGCCGAGAACCCCATACTACCTCTTGCTTTGGCCTAAAATACATTGATTCTTATACATGGATGAGAAATTGTAACCGTAATATGTTAATAATGTACTGTAATTCAATGGAAAATGTAACAAATGACCACAATCTAACCACCTGCACCTGATGGATAGATATCTAATTCCAACTGAGTTTCAGCCTTTGTGTGATGAGAGCGAGGTGGACAGTGACCTCATCCATTACCTCTGCACTCCTCCCTCTCTGGCGTCAGAGCGGAGAGCTTCCTTAAATGATGTGATCACATGGTGCTGCTCATTTGAGGAAGTCTGAATACACAGAGATGAGACATCGATCCCACCTGGCCGATCAATGGACCAGGCCTATTCAGAGGAGATGTGAGAAATCAATAGTGTTCAGTATAAACGTTTTGTCATAACATTCATCAGACATCTACTGGAATGGAATGAAAGAGATGGGAATGGCCTGGAATGGAATAGAATACAGCAGAACGGAACAAAACAAGAGTAGAGCCGGCCAGATGACAGTGATGTCACCGGAGACGTCGCCCTGCAAGTTGCCGCTTATGATACACAGCGACAAATATTAAATATCAACGCGATACATTTTGTCATTTAAGTTTAAGATTAAGCTTTATCATTATGCTACCTTCAGTACGGAACCGACTCTGATGTTAATTCAAAGATTTTTGTTTTGTGACATTTTTCTAACATCAGGGCGGCATTGTGATACATCTGTCTCTTCTAAGCACAGTGACCCTGCATCAGGCCTAAATCACCCGCTGTGCAGAAACATGTTTATGCCCTAATCACAGTAAGACTGAGACTGTAACGTGTATAATGAATCAACCCACCATGGATGGGCTAATCGTCCAAAACATCTCTGAAAGGGGCTACAATCATCAACAATGAGATGAGATATTATCAGCCACCTGACAAAAACACTGGCGTTAATCTGACAACAAATCTGTTTCAGGAAACATATGGCATCCAAAAAAACTAGGTCAACCATTAACCAGCTAACATAGCCTTGACCAGAAATGCTCCTCTAGCCCTCCTCCATCGTAAAGCCCTAAATCCATCTGAAATATTGGATATAAAATAAAAATGCACAAATAGTTTTTAAACAAAACAGAAAAAATGTCCTCCCATGCTGTAAGACCGCTCCATTTGACTGCATCAATGGGTCGCTTCTGGAGAAAGGCCATGTCTTTTTGCTCCAACATTTATTTATTGTGTTAGTTTTACAATTTACAGTTATCAAGGCCCTTTCAAATTTTCTAGTTTTACTGCTTTGTGGCCTAACATAAAAACCCATTGAGTCAGACTTTCATTTGAATACAGGTAAAACCAAAAGGCTATTCATTTCTGACAATGTACTAAAAAAGGAAAACTGAAATGCCTTAGTTGTGCATACCCTTCAGTTAATACTGAATAGAAGCACATTTAGCTTCGATATAGGCAGTAAGTGTTTGGATTAGTCTCTACCAACTTGGCACATCTGAATTTAGGAATTTTCTTTTCATCGTTGTTATGATGAAGGATGAAATTCTTCCTTAACTCGAGCTTTTTGCAGAGAACAGCAGATTTTTCCCCAAAATACCTCGGCGTCTGGAGCTATTCATTTTCCCCGTCCGCCAAAAAAGAAACAGCCCTATAGAAATCTGCCACCACCATCATACTGTACTCAACAATAGGCAGTGTTATTAAGATGATGGCCTGTATTGCCTCTGAACGAAACACATCTTTCGAAAAAAGTTCTACCCTGATTTCATCAGACCAGAAGACATTTCCCCATACGGTTTTGGGAGATTAACTGTATCTTCTTGCATAATTAAGACGGGACCTGGTGTCCTTTTTAGTGAGAAGTGGCCTCCATCTTGCCATCCTACTCCTCAGCCCAGAAGTGCAGAGAACACACAACTGTTACATGCATGGAGTGGACAGACAGTTATTTTAAGGTTGCTGGTGGCCTCTTGGTAGCTTCCCTTACAGGCGACCTCTTTGCACAGTCATCCATCTTAGAGGGACGACCTGAACTAGGCAAAGTCCTGATGGTGCCATGTTTCCTCCACTTCTTCATTACAATCTTCACTGTGCTCCAGGAAATATTTAAGGTCTTTGAAATCTTTCTGTATCCTATATGTCCTAATCTGAAACCTTCGACAGCAAGATCTTGAAGATCTTGTGTTAGCTCCTTGTTGCTATGCTAGCCTCTGCACACTGAAATACACTATGGACCTTTAGTGAAATTCTACTTTTATTTGATCCAATTAGTCATTTCAGTTTATCTAAGGTGGAGGTAAATTAGCTATATGTATGTGTACGCTTATGCAAACAAGGCGTTTTAGTTTTCCCATTCTTAAACACAGAGAAATTAGTTAGAAATGAGCAGGCTTTTGTTTTTACCTTGCTTTTGCTGGTTACTATATTCAAATGAATGTCAAAAATGTGAACATTCAGAGAACCAGCCCAGTAATCCCAGATCTGAACTCCTTGTCTGAGAGGATTGGTAAATACAGGTGCAGAGCTTCTCAGACATTGCAGTCCAGAGAGCTTTTCTGATCTGTCTGCAGCCTGACCTTCACTAATGTCACAATCAGAGGGGGCAAAAAAGAAACACCTCGCCACAGCGGGCCCCGACAAACCATAAGGATTCTGGGTAAAGGAGTAGAACGTGTTTACGAGATGCATACATCCTGTTATGTAGGCTAAATATAGGTTTAGTGGAACGAAATGAAGGAGAAGCAACTGAACTGAGAGTTTTAACCCCTGAAAGATCCATTTTTCACTGCATTACTGAATGTTCGCAATGTTATTCTTTAAAAATGTTTTACTTGTCGTCAATACTGTTCTTGAGATTCCATCAGATTAAACGCTGAAGTTCATGCATTACATGAAATGTACATGCGTCACCTCAGTAATAAAGGACAACCAATAGAGGGGGGAAGAATTTTGATCTTTGGACCTCAAAGTATACTGCTGACTGAGGGCTTCAAGCAAGTCTTCAGATCAAAAAGAGAGAGAGAGAGAAGAGAGAGAGAGAGAGAGAGAGAGAGAGAGAGAGAGAGAGAGAGAGAGAGAGAGAGAGAGAGAGAGAGAGAGAGAGAGAGAGACACCATTAGCATGGTTCCTGTAGTTGCAATACTACGCTAATCCCAGGAAGAGACGATAATTTGCTATTTCATGTCTGGGTCGTCCATACTGCAAGGTCAGACGGAGCCTGTGTCAGCCTCTCCCTCTCTGACAGATGGTTACCTGACATCACCCACCCAGTCAGCCAGCCTTTAATACTTAATATCACTGCTCTCACTCCACTCTTTATAGGAGCTTTCTTTACAAACCAATGCATTTCCTTTCTCCATTAAAAAAGAGATCTAGCTTGCTAATTCCATATTTCTTTCTAAAGCTGAAAAAAAAAAAAAGAGAGAAAGGAGCCGACCATCATAGTACACGTAACCTTGCTCCGAGGGCAGCCTTTGTTTCTTGCAAAGGGCTCAGACTGTTCCTTCTTAAAAGCGGATGGTTGCAACACAGAGCACTCAATGGCGACGTTTGGCCTCTTGTGCGCAGGCAGAAGATAATGACCAAGCAGATCAGGAGGAGAGGAGCATTAATGGCCATCTTCCATGTGACCGCTGTCTTCGGGTTGTCATGGTGAAAAATCCATACGGCTGGTAAAAACTACTCCTCCACTCACAATGCAGTTCTTGAGCAGTCCTTCCATGCATTAGCATCTGTCCTGCATTTACCTTTCAATTGTGAGCCTTCTCAGATATTTACGTGACCTTCAAGCTTTAAATTTCTCCATGCACAAAGCAACAAAACGTGGGGCTGGTAAATCCCTAAGCTGCTGTGTGTGAAGGTTAGATAATGAATACCCTCACATAGTCACTCTCTTCATTCTTATGCCAACACACCCCAAAATCAACCTTTTATAGTTGTATTTTAATAGCCTAGTCTGTGAGATGGAAAAGGCACAACTGCGCATGTGAAAAATACAAATAATAACAGAAGTCTAAATGTTCAAGGATGAGACCAAACCCTGGAAATGAAGCTTTCCAGTGTGGCTAAGGGCTGGAAGCTAACAGACTTGCAAGGCAAGGGTTCTCTGAAGACTATTGCTCAACCTGTGTTAGTGTAGTCACCTCACTTGGCCGCTCTCTCTTCTCTCTCACTCGCTCTCTCGGGGCTGACAGAATTATCTTCTGCATCAGAGCAGAGGCTGGGCCAGCGCTCCACACAGAGGACTCCATTTCACACAGCAGCCCCACTGTGGCCAAGGAGACACAGCCAATCACACTGGAGTATCAGTGGCATGGCCATCCACCATTTTGTGCTCCTCAAGGTCTCTGACTGTCCTGCTCTGCTGACTGGAGCTGCCTCTGCTAGCTCTGCTATCTTGTTACACAGATGGAACTGTTTAGCTTTAAGAGCACAGACCTGGGCAAGCAGCTTCCCTCCTGTTGGTTCCTCTGCAGATTGTCATGGCTGTCAGCAAAAGCAGAAGTGAGATGTGTGTTTGTGTTCAGTGCAAAGATGGCCACCAGTAGTGGAGCTCGTCTGCTCTTCACTGGCTAAAGACGACGTTCTAAAGAGATCCGAGGATCATGCCTCCAAATATAGAGCTTTGACTCACTCCCCCCTGAGATACTGTGGGTTTACACCAGAGCTTCAGGAGACATCTGCAAAGGTTCACCACAGAGCACAACACTAACACGCTAAAGTAAAAACACACTTTTATCAGCTCTAGATCACTCTTGTCTCAAACATGTTTTAAACAGGTTCTTCATACATTTTACAGTTTCACTAGAGAGATAAAATCCCTTTTCTAGATTAAAAAGCATAAAAGATAAAAACTTGGGGCGACCCTCAGCAACATGGTTAATTAAATATTCCATCCAAAAATGATTAAGTGCACAATTTAATTGCAAGCCTTAGGCATGATTATTTTTACAATTTTATGTGGGAAGGAATAGGTAGATGTATTTGGTTTTCTCAAGAGGTTTTCTTCCCTTGAGCTTGGAAAGAGCAATTCAGAAAAAAAAAATTCAAGTACACAAGTAGGCTAAAACAAAACTGATTTTGTGTGCTAGTCTATTCAACATTACGTAATTTACATGTTCGCAGTCCAACAATTGAAGTTGAAAACATCTTTCATTCTCCCAAATGGAAACAGACAGGACCATGGACAAGCTAAAAGCCATTGAAGAGACAAGCAACTGAAGGATGTCCAAAGACAGATCTTGGAGAGAAACCAGGAAGTGTTTTTCCACAAGGACAATTACTCCAGGAAACCTTACATTCCGTGCAGCCATGTAGTCCGTGTCTCCTAGGGAACTATTTCCTGAAGTAAATCAATCGCCTGTTGTCTAAACTCTATATTATCTCAGGCTACATATGTTGATGTTTGTAAGTTTCCTATAAATTCTACATTATAAACAGACTATACAGATTGTCTGCAGGTTCATGGCACGAGGTACCAAACTTTACAAAGTAAATATCGAGGGCTTGGAGCGAAAGTAAGTGTGTTATAGTAGATTTTACAGGAGAGCCAAAACAAACTTTGGCAAAAGAGTGAAACACGCCTTTTTGGCACATTGTCCCAATACAGCCATGCAGAATATGGGCGTATGTAAGTAAACAATTGTAAAACACATTCATTTTAATACAAATCTAGCAATTACACTTCAGTCAACACTAAAATATAAAACAAGATCAGAATGAATATCTTTATCTTGAAGTAATGCTCAGCAACTTTCACCAAGGCCTTTAAAATGGTCGGCTACATGGAACATATCAAATTGATTGATACATTTTTTCTGTTAAAAACTTTTAATAAACCTTTTTAATAAACCTCTATAGACATAAGAAACTACTTTTGATTCTAAACTACTACTTTTTTTTTCTTTTGCTAGTATAATACATTTTTGTATGTGTCCCAGGACACATCACTTATTGATGTGTCCTGGGACACATTCAAAGACCTGTAAAACTCCTCATAACACTGAGGGATAACTTCAGCTACCAGCAGTCTTACTATCAGAGCTCATCTTGACCAGTTCATAGAATCTATAGGCCTAAGTATATCATGGGAATATTAACATATTTACATTCATCTAATATTGACCTAGAATATTATGAATAGGATACTAAAAATTATGTGATCATGCTGCCATGCTAGCATTACTTACGCCAGCATGCATTTTGAGTTGACCTAAGTGCTGTTAGAATCCTCTATCCACAATGCCTGTTCAGTGTCAAAAGTGGGGTTTTGCTTGGTGTCAAAAGGGCGTAAGTGCAGTTACGCCCTTTAAGCAGCAAACAAAACCCTACTTTTACTGTTACGGCTTTCAGTTTTTGTTTAATTAAAACTTATGGGTCATGATTTCAGTTGTGTCCTTTTGGCACTGAAAAGATCTCACTGATACCTTTCAATTGATATATAATACTCATATTTGCCCAAAATACGCCCCTTGGCTCCAAGCCCTCGATATGATCACTAGTGGTCTTTGGTTAAAGAAGCCACAGTAAATGAGGTATTGTTATTAAATGTATGATCTGACTAGCATAACAATGTTGTATACAATATTCTACAGTATATTACTGTTCCTTCATATCATAAAATTCATATCTTAAAATAATGAATCTGGAAATACTATAATAATCATTTAATGGAACTATGGTTTCTATTCCTGGCTATGAAGCACATCAGCTATTGAAGGTTCCTCTCTCCTCTCACATCTCTGCCAAAAGATCTAAAAAGTATATTTTATTCCTATCTGCCTTTTTCCCTAAAACAGAAATGCCTTCTTACACCAATTTGCAAAAAAAGAAAACATGATTACAAGAGAAGACTATGAGATGCACAGAAGGGTTTCTTGTAAATGGCGTTCAGTGGACAACTGCCAGAAAATGCTGCATTGCTGACTTCCTTGTAACCCTGACATGGCAGTTACTACAGTTACAGGGAGTGGGTGAGGTTACAAGCTAGTCAGGATGGAGGATTTCAGACTGACCAAGACACAGAGGAGGCATGGACAAAGAGTGGAAAACTCATACTCTGAGTCTGAGTTTTACTCTAAGACTTTGTGATGTTGATCTTTTAAAAGGTGAGTGTTTAGCTTAGAGGTGAAGAAGCGAGGTTCCTCTCCAGGTGCGCCAAGACAACCTCTCGAGGCGACTCAACAAGTTTGAGAAGGAAAGATGAGAGACCCATCAATATTAACTTACCACTGAGACCTCCTTTCCAAGCCCTTAAATATTTAATCGTCCTTGGACAGCTCTGTTGCTTCGTAGGCCGAGCCAGTGGATCCCTTCTACAAGACCACTCCTGTTCCTGCTCAATGAAGGCCTTGTCCAGTGGCACCACACTGCCCAAGGAACGGGCGTCTCCAAAGAATTCAGGATTTTTCCACCACAGGCAGCTCAAGGCTGACAGAGTTGGTTTACTGTGTCTTATTAGAGGAGGGAATGAAGCCTGAATTGAGGCTAGCTTCCTAACCTGAGAGAAAGCCAGTGTTGATGGCTTGATTTATCTTATTGGACGAATTGACAACACCGACAGATCATCTTCATTTTAGACAAAACTAGGTCCCCATATGTTTGATGTATGCATGTTGAAAGGAATATCAAAGACAGATCACAGAACCGTGAGCTATATCTGCGCTACAAACACAGCTGCTTTTCCAAACAAGACAAGCAAAGGTTGAAATGTTGAAGTTCTGATGGAAAGCCAAGAGGAGGAACCAGTTTAGCAGTGGTGTAACGTGGCAACTGACAACAGAAACTGGAAAGACACCTCCTCTAGCCAGCCACTTCCTTGTTCCACTGAAACCTTTAAGTGACAGATGCATTTTAGTTTTTCAAACAGGCCTACCTAGTTATACAGTGTTTAATTATTCAGTGGATGCTGGGATGTTTTAACAATGCCGTGTTTTCAGAATGCATGCAATTAAATGAAAATGAAGGAATGTGTCTATGGTGTGGAGACGGTCAGTTAAAATGCAAGAGAGGGTAGGATGGTTTCTGCTATAATGACTAGAGACTTTTGGAACTGGGGCTAGAGTGTTTCTGTACACTTACAAGTGTAGCAGTAGGGCCAGGCTGCATCTCATGAGCCATGCATCATGTCAAGAAAGCACTCACTGGAGCATTTCAATTGGCTTTTGTGTGTCTCTCTAGCCTTCTTCACTGCCCCAGGTAGAGAAGAATGGAGGAGTGCATCACCAAGTGAGTGAGAGTGTGTGTGAGAGAGAGTGAGAGTGAGTGAGAGAGAGAGAGAGAGAGAGAGAGAGAGAGAGAGAGAGAGAGAGAGAGAGAGAGAGAGAGAGAGAGAGACTGAGAAAGAGTATCAGAGTGAGTGATGAGCTCCACCACCACTTCCTTCCAGCATTCAAACCATCACAGAAGTCTCTCTTGTTTAATCCCCTACCCTGTCTTTCAAAACGGTTGCTTTTTAGTGTAATCCTGAAATACCTTACAAAAATCCTGTTATGTAATTTTGTCCAAAAGTATCTAGCATAGTTTACTACTGTGCTGTCACCTTAAAACTGAACTGCAATAAAGCAAAAAATCTGTATTAAATATTTATGCAGGGGTAAAAGTCAAGTAGTTTGATTTGGATTGACTTTGTAGCACATAATACAAATAGTTAGTCAGTCAAACACTAAGACCATAAAATTACAAATACACCTACAAGTGCAAGTATAAACAATATGAGTGTGAAATTTTTTTTTTTAACTGATTTGTGTGATAACATAGTATCTTATTGCCTATACTTCAGAAATTAACTCATTCAGAAATGTAGCCTATAGCTTTTAGAGACTACTGGGATCAATATTTGAATAGCCAACACTATAAGACAAACTGCTGCACATTTCACCACTGCTACTCGAGGAAAAACAAACAGCCCGGGCCTACATGACCTTAGCTGATGAGCTGAACTTAAATACTGGGCCCATAGATTATCCACGACTGTAGCATGAATGAGCTATGAAATATTTTCTGACAATTGGGAGAGAGTCAAGAATTAGCTGAAGAAGCTGTGAAAGTTAATATAGGAAACCCAAGTGCAAAACCGAGATAACGCGTCCGCTAGTGTCCCACTGATAATCTAAGCAGGCTTGGAGGCTTCTTCTAAAAACATCAAAATCAAATCCGGCATTAAAACACTTGGGCTCATTTGCAGAACATCCTTCAGCAGAGTATCCAGTGCAGCCCGTCTGTGAAACAAATGTCGACCACAGCAGATTCCTGCCCAGACATCCTCTCTCAGCTCCTCCTTGAGAACCTGTTTGCCCTGCCACACCAGGGAGAAGGAGCATCGCCACCATTTTGATTGCTCTTCTCAGCCCCACCGTTGTCGCAGCACAGTGTGTCAAGCTCAGTCTCCTTGTCAGCAAGATTTCACACAGTGGCCAGGGGAACTGCAGAGCATAGCACAGCCACACACACACACACACACACACACACACACACGGACACACAGCAAGTCCCACGCACACAAACACACAAAACACAGCGGCTTACAAACACACCTCCCTCACTCTCCTGACAGGCTGGTCTACAGAGACCTTCAGGATATAATTTATGAAAAAGTCACCTATGGCTGTCCAGTAGCCACATATCATTACCTTAAGTGTGTTGTAACGTGCACCCTATTTATAAACTACCAACCACCTAATCCAACAGTCTAGATCACTTTTGCATGAATTAGAAAACTTAAAAAACACCACAGAAATAAAGTACAATCTTGAAATAACAGGTGTGCGCGCACGGAGCCCAAAAAGCAGAACAGGGGTGTCCACTAGCACGTCTAAAATAAAGTCTACAAATTAAAAAGTAAATATATAAATCAAAATACCTTAGTTTTTAAATTAAATCCACCACACAGCGAGTAGATAACAGCACTTGAACCCCAATCTGACAAAAAACTCATCTGAAACAAACTGGTGAGAATCATCTTGAGAACTTCCTTTAAGAAACTATCTGCAAGAGCAATCACTTCTCTCTCAGAAAGTGTGTGTGCGTGTGTGTGTGTGTGTGTGTGTGTGTGCGTGTGTGTGTGTGCGTGTGTGTGTGTGCATGTGTGCAAGGACCACTTTGTTGAACATTAACTACCTGCAGGCTAAAACACTGCATTATTCAGCATTAAAATTCCTATCTCATCCATGTGTCCCTCAGCCATCACCATCGCAAACACTGTCCAACAGTCTTAAGTAAATCTTTAATATTCCATTAAAGCTGCATGGCGTGAGGGGAAAATCGGTCAAAATGTGTTTAATCATGTAAATTAAAGCAATACGTTTATGGGGGGGGGAAGAGGGTGGGAAAAAAAAAAAAAGAAGTTAACCTTGACTTTTATTCCACAGCCCCCCTCTAAATGATCTAACCTCACTTTTCTGAGTTCTCCTGCATCCATAAGCAGACAAACTTTCGAGGTAAAGGGAGAAAAAAACAACAAGGAGAAAGAGATAGTTTTTTTTTTTTAATAGAGTCAACCTTTGTTCTGGCGTGAGGGATCCTGCCTGTCTGACTCCAGGGCTCTCCTTGGAGACTCATCTGCTTTCCTCCATTTTATGGTGAAGCCCTACTAGTATGACATACCTGACTTCAGACCACTGACAGCAATAGGCATCCACACAGTCAGGCACGAGCGAGAAACACACAACCACCACCACCACACACACACGAAAAAATACATAACCCACACTGCGCCTGCATGCATTTCACCACCAGAGATATCTAGATACAGCTCCAACCCTGTGGAGAACCGTCTCAAATCCACACCAGATAAGGGTTTTCTGTTCTTAATTGTGGTGGTTGTGTGGTGGTGGTGGGAGGGGAGCCGTCGGGGAGCACATAGCCTCCACTGGACATGGCTTTCATGGTGAGTGACTGGACGTGGACCAGCGGCTATGCCAGCTACACTGACTGTGTCGCTAATGGAGGCTGGTTGGGAGAGGAGAGCAATCCGTGCAATGGCTTCTCCATGAAGCTAACGCACAACAACATGCACGGCCAGAAAAAGGGACGGTACAGCAAGGCTAATTCCCTGACCAGACATGTCAGAATAACAAAACACTCACTCCGGTGCTGAAACATGCAGGCAGCCGCTAAAGCGCCGTGTCCATTTCCTTGTGTCACTTTGACAACAAACCGAAAGGCGACATAGCAAGGAAGCGATAGGTTGGTAGGATATTATTGGGAAGCTAGAAGACCCACTTGACTTTGGCTACATGGGTGCCAGCCGGAGCGCCCACCCGTCTATTCTCGCCCCGGCTTTCTCTCCCAAGTCGGCTGGACCTGAACTAAAAAGAAAAGGGGGATCAGCTCTTTCCAGGTCATTCACGAGGCGCTCTCCAAATTATATCCCATGATCTACCATACCGACGTTCTCGTAGACCTTGAAAGCCCAGCCACAATCTTGGCGAAACTGGAAATATAGTGTAACAAAAAACTCACAGGTACAATCTTCTCCTCAAGCGATCTTCCAAAAAGTTGTCCTCGTATTTCATGCGTGTGCCCGGTCGGTCTAATGGATGATCGCCATCTTTCCTGCTTCTCCTTTGCTGCAGCTGCAGATGACCTGAGATCCGTCTGTCTCTGAATAATGAGCAACCACACAGACAAGGAAGACAATCTGCAAAGCAGGCTACACAAAGAAGTTTGGGAGACTAGCAAGCACCAGAGGGTGCACAAGAGTTTACGATGAGACGAGGAGGGAGCATCAGCAGGATGGACAACGTCTATGTCTGAGAAGCTCATCCTTCATCTAGACTGAAGTCAAATAGCCAGCAAACCCTTATCAGCGGCTCGGACCACCACCAGATAAATGTGGGCGCTGAGAATTTTATATAGGCTTTCCATATGTCTGCCACGTCATGAGGTTATCTGCAGTTCACTTTGGCGGTGATGCTGCTGCTGCACACTTGTACCAGACAGACAGACAGACAGACAGACAGACAGACAGATAGACAGATAGACAGACAGACAGACAGACAGACAGACAAATAGATAGATAGATAGATAGATAGATAGATAGATAGATAGAAGCAAATATAATAGTTGCAATACATCTTTATTCTAAAAATAAAAAACTATTTGATGTAAGCCCATTAAAATAATATTTTCAGTCCATTCAACTCTACTGTATTAAACTGTATTTTACATCCCTATATATATATATATTTTTTTTTTTTTTCTCTCTGATTATTCCAACAAAATCAAACAATAAATACTTGACATACTGAGTGTGAAAAGCTTGAGAATGGTCTTGTGCTACAGTGTCTTCTTGTCATTATTACCATTACAGTAAATATAATGCTGCCACTGCTGCTGCTGCTGCTCTGTCCACCAGCTGCTAACAAAGAAGGAGCCCAAGACAAAAGGTGCAGGGTCCTGCTCAGATGTATGTCAATGGAGGAGGAGGAGGAGGAGGAGGAGGAGGGGAGGGAGGGGGGGCAGTGAGGAGGGGCGGGGTGGGGGGGTGGTGTTAGGAGAAGAGGGGGCTAGGATCAAGCGACCCTAATGGCATCTGAGATCTGAGGACATTTGTCTGCCTTGATGGCATTGGTTGATCACCATTTAACGTCTGCATGTCTTCATTACGCTCATCGCTGTAATTATTTCCCCTTGAAAATATTTCTATTAATTGCATGATGTCACTGCACTTGTCATGCTCCTGTATTCTATGCAGTTTTTGATATGATATGAGAGTGTCTTGATAAATGTAGACTTCAGAATTCTTATGTCAAGAGCACTCATCCCCAGACACTCAAATTATCGTCATACAATGTTTGTTTATGAATATGCATTAGGTCTTTCAATGCATTCTATCATGTAAAGCACACTTAGTTTTTATGAAAGACCTTTGCTGATCTTTATGTTCTTGCAGTTCAGTGAATCATACATTATATAAAGTTCACACCAAAGCTGTAATCTCTGTAACAGCCATCTTTCCCTCGGCCTTAGAGATGAATAGATACTTTTTTTTTTTTTTTTTGCAGGCTGTAGATCAGTGGTTCTCAACGTGGGGTCCGGGAACCACCAGGGGTCCTTGAGGGGGTTCCAGGGGGTTCCCAGCAAATTGGTGAATTGATAAACTTCAGCATTATTTCATTTACAAGAAGTTAACACAATTAGAGAATGTAGAAGAATGACTATTTTGATCATAGTTTCACTGTTATCTCTCTACCTACAATACAGATAGTCATGGAATTCTGGACAAAATCATATCTGACAATAAAAATATTCTCAGATTTGAGTACGAGAGAGAAAATCTCATCAAATGGGGGTTTGTGGCCCTAATGTGGACTAAACTAGGGGTCCTTCATATGAAAAAGGTTGAGAATCATTGCTGTAGATGGTGTAACAATATCTGTCCTTGGCTACACTGAATGTGAACTGCTCTGAAATTATAAGGTTTTGCAGTTAAACAGGTGTAAGTTTATGTTCATTCAGAAAAGTTGCTCCAAGCCTTGAGACTTTGTGTTCTTTTTTTCCTGCTGATACTGTATGTAGCATTCAAACGCTTGAAAACCTCTCTTCCGCAAATCTTTTGAGAGGGCTTGCTAATAATTGTTCTCTGATTTACAGGCAGACACACACACAGAAATTAAACTGTATAAGATACAGACATAGTTAATCATGTTTGACAAGGGTTGGTGTTGCTTCTTGCTAGATCAGGCTATGAATTATGGATAATGGAATACATATTTTTTTTTTTTGTGTGGAATTTAATGGAATGCTTCAGACTGGAAATTATATTCACTCGCTCTTTGTATCAGCGATCTGCTATTCATGTCACCAGTCCTAACATTGGGATAGATTCTTCACAATCATGTTAAACAGTGTGATGCAAACAGTGTCTCAAATATGTGACACCTTGGGAACTGAATCACGGGAGAGTATGAAACATTACCGTATAATGTGGTGGCATAAGGCGACAGATGGAAACAGGAATAGGCCTTTGTTTATGCAAGTCCAAAGTGCCAGTACTCCTGTTGTAGTGACGTACGTAGCCCCATGTATTTCCCCAACACTGTGGCAAATGCACCCTTGGCCCAAAAAACGACGTCTTTCTTCTTCATACAGTAGGCTCGCCTGTTTTGTTCTGTCCTTTGTTTACGCTTGTTTACTCAGACAAACTCGCAGAAAACAGAAAAAACACATATACCCGACATATCATTTTTGATGTCTCAACAGATCTTTGACGGAATGTGTCTGGAGGAACCATGTGTGAAATACACACACACACACACACACACACACACACGCATGCATGCAGACACACACACACTGTGTTGACAGTGCGTCCTGCGGGTGCCAGGTAGCAGCCGGGGTTTATCATGCTGCTTGGACATATGGCTGCTGCGGCAAATCTGATTAATATGGGATGGCCAGGAGTCCGGCGTTCAGCATAGGACAGACTGCACCAGGACAACCCTACTGGTCCGGCCTCCCCCGCACACCGTGCCAGGCCTCCATCCAGCTCGGCTAAAAACAGACCAGTCGTCAGGGATTCAGATGGTCTGAGCGGTGGGAGAGCGGGAGGAGTGGGGGTGCTGTACAGATTTAGAAGGTGACCAACGACTTTTTGGACACACTTGGCGTTCGTGTGTCACCGTTTCACTGGAAAAATCACAAACAAACACACGCGTTCAGTGAAAGAGTCAAGTGTTACTATGACTGTAGTGATTGTGAATTAAGGAGATTGGACGGGTGGCACCTGAGGGGTACGGTGACAATTCTGACGTGCGGGCGTTCATGTCCCGTATGCTGGTGAGAACCCAAACGCGCTGGACTCCTGTATGGGTCAGTAAACACTAGGAGAGGTCCAATCTGTCAGCTAGTGCCAATATAAGGTACGTGGACAAGGGATAGGAGAGATAGAAGGAGAAGAAGTGATTGTTGGCCTGATTGTGAGCGTTTTCATGGACAGCCATCTGCACCTACAAGTCTGATTATGCTGCAGGTTGTCTCTCTTTCTCTCTCAATCTATTTACGGTATCTATCTACAGTATCTATCTCTATCTGTTTCTCTCACATACATCACCACACCAATCCTCTCTCTCTCTCTCTCTCTCGCTCTCTCTCTCTCTCTCTCTCAAACAAGCAGAAAAACACAAAAAAGCACACGCATGCAGACAGGAACACATAAACACGCCACACACACAAATACATACAGTACATACAGTGTGTTCCAGTTGAATTCATTGAACTGTTGTAGTCTTTGGATTGTCAAGTACGACAAACACAAAATGAAAGCAGGATTTTTCAAAAAAGTGAGAAGGATTCTGACAGATCTAGCCGTCTTCTCCATCTTGAAACTTGAAATGGCAAAGAGAGTTATTTGACAAATCAGGGAAATGAGACAAGGCAATACAGATTCTTTTTTATATGAGATAATGATGAAAGAAATGGCAATACGTTTTATTGTTTCTTTCATCAGCATCTGCACCATCTCCCCAGAATCACTTTTTCTCGTAATATTGTATTGGGGATATGAGGGAACACTCCAAATGTAAAAGCACAAAGTAGCCTATATACACAAGCATGGAAAAAAGCCATTTACTGTAATGACCCCCAGGAGACTGCTGGCTGTAGTAAGGACTTTTAGAGAGATATGTTTCCTCAACCTTTTTGGCTTGTACCCCTTAAAATGAAGCGTTGCCTTACACAACCTCCACAGAATGATTTTCCCTTTCCAGGTTGTTTCATCTGATTGTCAGAGGAGGCAGAGAGGCTGAAAACTACTCCGTATTTCACAAGAGAAAAGCAAAAATTAGAGAAAAATCTGAAATAGACCTGATAGCAAATTTGAATAGTAGAATCATCTCGTGACCCCCCAAAATCATGTCCTGACCCCCTGGGAGGTCCCAACCCCAGTTTGAAAAACATTGATTTAGCCCTGCAACTCTTCAGAAATGCCTCATAGTTGTCTTAATTTTTAAGATTACCAGAAATCACATAAATAACATTTATAAAATCTGTGCATCTTATAAAATCTTGTGGGCGGTTCAGTGTTCGCACTGTCGCCTCAACAAGAAGGTCCTGGGTTCAAGCCTCGGCCCTTTCTGTGTGGAGTGTGCATGTTCTCCCCGTGTTCATGTGGGTGCTCCGGTTTCCTCCAGTTTCCTCTGGGTGCTCCGGTTTCCTCCCACAGTGCAAAGTCAGGTGACATGCAAGTTGGGTGGATTGGAGACTCTAAATTTCCTTTTTGGTGTGAATATGAGTGGGATTGTCTGTATATCAGTGTTAGTCCTGTGATGGACTGGGTGCTTCCCTGCCTTCCACCCAATGCATGCTGGGATAGGCTCCAGCCCCTCATGACCCTCTATAGGAATAAGCGAGTGAAAACAATGAATGAATGAATGAATGAATGAATGAATGAATGGATGAATGAAAATCTTGACTGAAACAATGCCTTCGCCTCCTTGGTCCAAACTGCTGTTTTTTACAGATAGTGACATTTAATGAAAATATCTGAGGTGTAAAAAACACCCGCTTGTCATTCAGGTTGCTCTGAGCCTTTATTATTTGATTGGATTTTTGTCCCTCATGTAGTTTCTAGACAAATTGTCATCCAAATCAAAAGTGAAGAGGCAGTGCAGCTTTTAGGGCACACTTATTGCAGATGAGATATCAAAATAGCAGACTGAACAATAGATATACCTGCTGTGTAATTTGAATGCAATTTTCAGCAATCTTTTAAAAGAAAAATGCACTTCTGAATGAGAGCACTTTATATATTTTGTCAAACACTAGATTTTTTGATGGAGGGCAAAACAAGGGACTGAGAGCAAGCATTCCATATTTTACTTTAAAATAAAAACACTGTTTCTGTTCAAATATAAATAGTCAGAATGTTCCCAATCATCCTCTATTTCCAGAACATCTTTAGTTATTAAAAGCAAATTGGAAAGGTACACATTGTTACGCATTAGTTGTAAGAGGAACAATGTCTGCTAGAGAAAATTAAAAACTTTTTGTGGCCCTCACTGAAATTGATTATCAGCTGATGAAATCTAACTAGGCAAAACACATATTTGCATTTGTTCCAATCAACCAATGCTCTTAATAATTGTGAGGCAATTAATTCACATACTGTAAAAGGCAGGCTAAATAAAATGAACCATATTTTCACATCTGTAACCTCTCCAGAACCTTTGATGCAGTCATCTAGATGAGGTTTCGAGAAACCTAACCGATGTCAAAGTTTTCTAAGACGACACACTGACATCCCTCTGTGAATCAGCCCAAACGTGACAGAACCAGCATGTCATCATAGGCTGCAAAAAAACACACTGCCCAATGATTTGCATAACCCCTCCACACCTCATTTGGCTATGATATTGTAATCTGTAGATGTTGTCACTGGATGTCTCGCCTTTCTAAGGGGCTGAAGGATTGCTCTGCCAGTCCTGCTTATCCCTCTTCTCCCTCATGGCTGACTGGCAGCGGCTGCTCCTCTGCTGCTGATGCTACTGATGGCATCTGGGAGCGATCCGTGTTTGGATTGTATGCAAAGAAGTGGGCATGTCTTTATGTCAGACTTCTTACCTCTCCAGGTTGCCTCAGATCAGTAACCAGGCACTCCTTTATATTCTTAGTTTATGATTACCTAATATCAGAGCTATCACTTGTCAAGATCAAGATTGTGAATATTCTCATCATGACACTCAAGGGCATTACTCTTTCACACCACACTTGAGTAGACTGATATTTTAGTAAAAAAAAAAAAAACACTAGCACTCACTAGCTGCTTCATTCAATTTTACACAATTGAAAGTTGCTGCAATGCGACATAATGACAATATTCAATGCAGAATTTAATTCATAATTAAACCTGCGACCATATGTTTTTGCGCAGTAGAAATAAAAATTTTGTCTGTGTGTGTGTGTGTGTGTGTGTGTGTGTGTGTTCTGGCAGATAATTCCTCTTCATGGGGAATTTTATTGCTTTCAAGTCCTCATTCCCTGACCTCAGTGAAGTGATTGCCTCTGATAATGCCATTAACCACTGCCCTGTAATTCTCTGGGGCACAGTCGAGAGACTGAGAATAGAAAAATACTTTTATATCCGAGGTGTGTGGATGCTTTTCATTCCTCATTTATCAAAGGGCAGAAACTGACCGCATTTTATTTGCTTCTGAATAACTGAATCATACATTGATCTGCCCTCACCTACTAAGCCTTTCATTTGTATGCCAGCGGCTGAGGCAGACTCGGAGAAATATGGCCAAATGCATGGGTAGTAAATGACAGGTAAATGACTGGTATTCTAACGTTAGAGAGACAGCTATGGTCTTATTTTCTAATTTAGCGCTGTTAAACAGGTGTCTCCGCTGGCAAACTCTTGCCCTCCTTCTGAGCAGATAATTACTAATAAAAATGGCAGAAATACTGTTTTAATTGATGTAATGTGTCTCTCCCTTGAGTAGCTGGATTGTGTTCAGTGCTGGATAAACTGGTATAGCCTAACCCTTGCAAATGTGTTTCACTGGAATGAAAAGATGATTGTAAAGGATTGCACCCGGACTAGAGCCTTGACACCGGTATGTTCATTAAAACACAAGGACCAGAAGGTAGCGTGCTTCCCTTTAATTGATGAATACAGACAGTTTGGTAGGTGGAAGGATGCATGGATGCTTTTATCTCATTAATGCTTTCAAGTTCTATTAGGCAACATGTACTTAAGGTAGGGAGGTTAACACTCTGACAGAGCCGCACCAAACACACTGAACTCACACTGGACAATGGTAAGAGGTTGGCCTAATTAACACCAGGTGTATTTGAAGACTTGATCGGTCGGCCTGTGATTTATAACACCGTGTTATGTCAAGATGCTAACACTCACTGTGCAATATTCATTCAATGGCATTTTATTCTTTGTTGTCGTGACGTTATTCCTTTTCTATCAATATAGGGTGTTTGTAAGGGTGTGAGTTTCAGCGCCCAGAGCCTTCTCAGTTACACAGTACAGTAAATCAGCATTCTTTCCAAGGTTCACGTCAATATTTCTGATCAATGGCAGGAGATTGATGCTGTTAGATTTGAGAGAGGTGATGAATGCCATGACTCAGTGAATAAACTGCGAGCACATACATGCCTGTCTGAATTTGCGTGTCTGCATTCGTGCCTTGTAGTTCTTAAGAATGTTTTGTCTCTGCTCACACCTTTCTTCTCTATCTCTCCCTCCATCCTTCTGTCCACGTCTGTCTCTCTGCAGGCAGAGTCCAAGGTGCCCACTCCTTATCCACATCTATGTAACAATAAATCTGCTCTGCCACAGGAACTAAAAAGTCCCCAGGTGAGAGCTGCACAAGGAGGCCCTCCTATCAGGGAACAGCCAAGCATACAGTGGACAGTGGCGTCGCCGGGATTAAAAACTGCTGCATCCACTGTTCCCCTGGCCCATTGACGGATGGATAAAGCCTTGGACTTCACCTTATTGAAAGAGGGAGAGAGCGCCCGGGGAGCCATGAAATCCATAGACCCTGCTTTAAATGGGTTTGTAAGAGGCTTCCGCCTAGCAGACCACGGCTGAAAGAGCCCATTAAATAAAGCCCAGCTCCTCAGCAAGGAGCTGGGGCAGATTCATCGAGAGAAGAAGGCAAAGATAATGATAGCTCATGGCCAGATGTGAGACACTGGCTCCACTGGCCTGCCATGGGGGACCCCGTCAATAACAACAACAGACAGTCTTTTCTCACTTTCTTCTGCTATCTCTCTCTCTCTCGCTCTCTCTCTCTCTCTCTGGAGATGACGCCTGTCAGAAGAGCTATGTATGCACTCACACACACCCACTCCCACACACACAAACACACACTGCACACACATGTTTGGGACAGAAAACAGGAGTCAACACTTCAACAGGGTGGATCCCTTTTCTAAATGAATCAGCCTCGCCCTGATCTTCTGTTAACTGCATTCATCTTATTTCATCATAGATCACTGACAGTGAGCTGGATATGGATGCTGCTTTAAAAACATAGAAAACCACATATATGCTCTGTCATTTTCATATGTCTGGGTGAAGGGTAAGAATCAGGGGCAAGGGTATTAGCCCACCTTCTTTCTCCCTTGGTGGCTCGGCAAAGGCCTTCGTGGCGAGAGAAGGTGGAATGCAGCCTGTGCAGATTTGAATATCAATGTGGCCAGATAGGACAGGAAGGTGTTGGAAGGAGGGAGGAGGAGGGCTGAGGAGGGCCTCTGGCAGGACAGTGGGAGAGATGGAGGGAGAGATGCAGGGAGGGATGGAGGGAGAGATTTGTCATTTGCTCTCCGTTCCACCTGCTCCCCTGTCATGCATCCTGCCGGGGGGAAAATACACCCTGATGTCTGAGGGAGAGAGAGGGAAAGGCATGAGTGAGAGAGAGAGAGAGAGGGGGAGGAGGGGAGGGGAGGGGGGGGGGTGAAGCAACAGAGAGAGAAAACAAATAGAAGAGGGAGAGATGGACAGGATTGAGAAGGAGACAAAGGGAGGCGAGAAAGAGAGAGAGAGAGAAAGACACACAGAGGGAGCAGAGAGGAAGAAAAATATATGCATACCATTGCGCATTTGAGGTGCCAAGTCCTGAGATGCAGTAGCTAACTACAGGGGCTGGCAGGTATGCAAATAGGAGGATGTACCAGTGCACCACCAGATTACTTTTCCCGCATTTGCTATTCATATATTTGCAAGGTGACTCACTTCAGACAAAGCAGGTGATCAAGAGCTCTTTCCCTTTCCCTCTCGCTCTTTCTCCTTCTCTCTTCCTCCACTTCTGAAAGGCAAGGCAGAGAGAGGAGAGCAGGGAAGGCATGATGGATCCACAGCCTCAGCAGAAGTCATAAGCCTTGCAAATGCCGCAGCCCACAATTGCATGCCCGCAGATTTGATATGTATTCCGTCAGCAAACCCCATTTAATCCATTTTGCTGTCAGCCCCCCTTAAAAGCATCTCAACTAATACGGGGAGAGAGTGGAGGAGAGAGAAAAACAAGACACCGACATGTGTAGCTAACAATCACAACCAAACCACTGAGAAACATTTGAACATTTTGTCTCCATCCTTTTCACTTCGTTTCTCTCTTGCCCAAATCTTTACAAGTCTCTATCTCTTGCCATCTCTGTCTTTTGGGAAGGTAAGCGATTGTACATACATGGCTGACTTTCCCAAAAGCATCTTAGCGCCGACATCTTATCCCCGTTGACTAATGGCACGGAGTCTAAATTTTTACTAAAATGCTTTTGGCAAACAAGGCCCAGGTTGCTAATGGATGTACTCTACATTGGGAACATGTTGAAAAATGTTGACCTGCTCCCTGCTGTTAGCTTAATGAACACCTAGTGAAAGAGGACGAGTCAGAGCTCATCCGCTCTGCATACAAATACAGGAAAGACAATGCCTCAACCAAAAATAAGACTGTCTGTCTGAGATATATATGTGACAATATATATATATATATACATATATATATATACATACATATGTTTGAGGAGGATGACTGACTTACTGTCCTAGATACCAGGCTCTCCACAAGCCTCTGAGGGCTTTGTCTTGGTGAGATCTGAGATGAGATCTTCCCTCCAATTCTGTTTGATTACCGCCTCATAAGCTCACAGTAAACACCAGGGTGGGGACTGCGGGAATAACATTGTGAATTTCCATGTAAAATCATAAATTTGTAACATGTTACCCTCATATAAGGGGGATACTTGAAGAGGGTATTTGCGATGCGCCCACAGCACTACAAGGTGCCACAGTCTCTCCAAGGTCACACTTCATCTCTCCAGCAAGGCTGTCATGTAAAAAAATAAATGAAAAGCATGCAGCTCCACATGGAAGAAGTCACAACAAGCTGTGGGTTGTGGTCTCCTAAAATGACTTTGAGTTTGTCGTCGTTCCATTAACCTCAGTACTAAGGGGATTTTGGAAACCATGCAGCAGGTGTCAGAAATCAGAAAATCTATTATTATCGTTATCGCTATCGTTATCGTTATTATTATAATTATTATTATTAGTAGTAGTAGTATTACTACTATACACTATTTATACAGCACTTTTCAAAACATAAGTTCAAAAGTGCTTAACAAACTGCAAACAGAAGCAAAGGGAACATGGCAAAAAAAAAAAAGCAGTGATAGTGAGGAAACCCTAAACCCTAACCCTAAACCCTAACCCAAGTTAACCACAATGGCAGTACAATAATTTAAGATAATTAATTTGTATTGTAATTAATTACATGCAAGTAAAATTATGGAAAGGTGTTTTTGTACAAATGGGTCTTCAGAAGATGTTGCTAAACTGAATTTAAATGGAAAAAAATGTCCTATGATGTTGGACATGTTTTTTGTTTAATCAATAATTGTGAACATGGATGACTTTCCCCAAAACCAGAAACCAGAGACTCAACAGTCCTGCAGTGTTTGGGAGACTGAATATGTGCATTTTTTGGATTGCTTGTTTGTTTTCACAGCCAACGCTCATTTAACAGCAGTGCTATAGCTTCTCCAGAAAATAGATGATTCTGTCAAAGTTTTAGTCCATAAAGTACCAAACTGCCAGATTAGAATCATGTTTGGAAATATACACTGAAAGGTTCAAGATCATAGGCATAATATACAGTGTGTGGATTTCATTTTTGGGTGAATTTCCCATTTAGGTCCAGCCTTATGAATCGAATCCAGGACTCCAGGCAGCATTCTGACCCATATTGTTTGTGTGGGCAATTCCTGCACATGATTTGGTCATTGCACCCAATTTTCCCTTAAACTTATTGACAGCAGTCTTCCTTTTCTAAATCTCCCATGCTGTCTCCTTTCTTACTGTAGCATATCCTAAAAGAAATAATTACAACGCCAACACTATTTCGTCCCCAATTCCCTTTTGCTCTACAGCCTTAGTCATTTTTCATCTTATTATTGTTCTTGAAGCAGTCGAGTTATTATACTGTATGTGTGAAATGAGTTTCAATAGAGTTTTGATGGCACTGACTGTGTGTAAATGTGGCCATTCAATTGTTGCTAGAGTAGTTACCTCTTAATATCACACATTTCAATATGGAAATATGCACATGAAGCCTTGGTGTCCCGTGGATCGAACTTCCTATAAAGACAAATAATTTGTTTTTTATGCCTGGCAAAAGAATGAATGATACAGACTGCCTGTCAAAAGTTTGAGGACACCACATTTTTCTTTATTTTTTCTATTTTCCACATTTTAGAATAATAGAAAGGACATCAAAACTATGAAATAACACAAATGGAATTATGCAGTGACCAAAAAAGTGTTAAACAAATCAAAACTGTCTTATATTTTAGATTCTTTAAAGTAGCCACCCTTTGCCTTGATGGAAAGGCAAAGGCTTTGGGAAGAAATTCATACATAGGCATCAACTTCACTATTTATATTAGTCTAAAAAACATAAGCCTTTAGGTCAAAATGGCTTTAAGATAATGAAAAACATATTCAATCAGGTGTGTCCAAACTTTTGACTGGTAGATGACAAGCTTAATGAATGGATTTAATAGAGATATTACCATTCGAAACCATTGAGAAGTGAAGCTTTCTTGCAAAAAGGATAATTCATTTTCAATGGTGTCTTGTGCTATTCTTTAATTGTGTCCCATTTTCAGGCTACTTCCCCTAATGGATGAAAAATACATTTAAATATGATTTCTAAACATTTCAATGTAAAGCAATTAACAGCAATATGACACAGACATTTAATACAGACAGGATGTCTTACAACTGCACTCATTCTCTCAAAAATTAATAGCCAACATTGCATGGATATTTAAATAATCCAATTTCCTATGCGTTACTCTAGAATAATCGAGGGGCTCTTTTGTAAAACTCAACAAGAATACCCAGCACCGAGCTCACAGCTCCATGAACTGACACTGGGTGCGGTTGTCTCTCGCCTTGATTTCTTGGTCCCGGGTCGAGGAAGGTCAGATTGGTCAATAAAAAGATACGGAAGATATGGAAGCAGGTATGAAATATTAAAGCCGGGGTGTAACTCCAGGAAGCACAGAAGAAGTTGTTGGCATTTAATTTCACTTCTTTGTTGAGATTTCTTCCTGAGACAGTTGGCGGTGTCAGCAGATTCTCGCCGCTGGCACGAAATTCATGGGACAAGTGTCCATGTCAGCACTTTCTCCCCCCTCAGCCGGTGTGTGTAAAAGGACATCACACTTGTCAGCTGCGGTAAGCCGAAATTATAAGGACAAATAAAATGGTGTGTCTGTGAGCACGGCTTTTCAAAGAGGATGTACCTTTGGTTGAAAGATATGATAACTTATATAGGGTTTTCACACGGGCTGACAGATCCAGTAACTTCTATTGTATGTGTGTGTGTGTGTGTGTGTAAAGGAGGCTGTGAGCAGGGGAGTAGGTGTCTGGGTGCCTGTGTCAGTGTGTGTGTGTGTGGCAGTGGGCAGACATGTACTGCATGTGTGTGGTGCTTGCATGTAGAGCATGAGTGTGAGAATTCTTGTTATTTACACGCGTGTAAACATGATTTTTAAGGTGAAGACTCCCTCTGTGAACCAGTGTCACGCTGCCATCGACAGACTCACGGTCAGCGCTAGTTTTGCATGTTGAGCGTGAGGTGAGTCAGGTTAGGAATTAGTAGTTGGTAGGTGTGGATTAGGGTTTCTGCTCATTAGACAGTGGTAGCAGGGCTATAATCCGCATCCTCCCTCACAGTGTACACACACACACAAAACACACAGTTCAATCCATTAAAAAAAAAAGTTTACTTTCATTAATTTTGCATGACCAAATGGCAGGAGTCTCCCTTCCACATTTTTACACATAGAGCTGCTGATGTAACTGGGTGGAAATGACAGAGGGTTGCAGCAGGTATATAGGTTGAGATTCTGCTCAGGAAGATGTGGGGATGGCTGTGATTTCGCAGATTCTGGTTGCTGTCTTTTTTTTGTGGCTTCAGAATCAGTGAGATGGAGCTGAAGCAGAGGTCTGTGAAAGTCTAATCCGCCCAATTCAATCAAAAACCCTCACAGGGCATCATTATGACATTATCGATCTGACGGCCGGCCACGCTGAATGTCACACCGAAGATAGAGATCGTTTTCTAGCCGTTTGAAAGTAGCAAAATTGCACGTGCTGCAGAGCAGTAGAAACAATGAACAACAAAAACATGCAAGTGTACAATGCAGCTGATTGCATCTTATTCAGTGGGCATTTTAGTCTGGATACCTTTCTTGTGACAAGAAGTGATAGCAATGACAACACCTGTGTGCTAGCCATAATCAGTAATTATGATGGATTTGTCTCCATATCCATCTGCTTACTCTGAAGTTATAAAAAAAAAACCAATATAGACATTCTTAAAAACAATGTTTTTTTTACTTAACATTCATAAGATAAAGGTCTTTTCTGACCGCAGTGGAACTACTATGAAATAATAAATTCAGACAGAATCATTCTTACTTGCAGAGACTTCTCAAGACTGCCAGATCTCTTCAGTCCCTCTTCACCTTGATGAGTGTGTGTGTGTGTGTGTGTGTGTGTGTGTGTGTGTGTGTAAGGAGAGGGGTTATCACATCAATGGTCATTATAGTTCATGAATAAGTGAAATGGTTGTGAGAATAATGAATTGTCGATACTGTACATGTCTCACCTGACATTGTAGACCTCTGACAGAAAAGCACAGGGATTTTTCAATAGTCGTAGTATATGCAATGAAGGCTTCTATATACAGTGAAAGTCTTAGTAAAGTTCCTCTAACTCTGGAACCCAGTTTCCCCACAGGGATCATTAAAGTTTCATCTAATGTAATCTAAAGTGAGTTCTCAGTGTACATCGGTGCGCTGAAGACCCGTTCTGACCTCAGTGAAGTTATTCTTACAGACAAACATGGTGAATTCCCAGCAGACGTGTACATATATAATACACATCTGTACCGTACAATAGTTTTGCTTTAACCAGAAGATGTTGAATTCTCGCAAAATTCTCGCTGTGCATTCTGTATCTATTATCAACTGGTGCGAGCGGACCTGGATTCCTCTGCTATTCATTCCTGCAGGTAGAGAAGGCGATGCAACCAAGCGGATGAAGATTAGGAGAAAACAAACAAATCTGTCAAGTATCTGAAACATAATTTGCTCATTCTTGGCTAGAAGCAAAAAAAAAACAAAAAAAAAACAGAGCAGAATTTCAAGGGTTCATGAAGAATGAAATTTGGAGATAAGACTGATGTGTGGCTGAAACCAAAACAACATCTTAGTGATTCCATCAAAAAAATTCAAAGTAGTCTGTAAACTAATTGGTATACATCAACAAAGACAGCTCCTGCTTACCTCTGGAGACCTGTATGACTTCTGGAGCTGCAAGGTAATCATATCTGCTTTAAATGAGCAACAACTTTCTCAGTGTGGGCGGGTACGTCTCATAGGAAGCATACGTGTCTGCACTTTGTTAACATTCATTTTCCTGGGTTTGGTGGACACATATTCTTCTTAAATGTCCGTAATACCGGTCTACAAGCATTCATGTTTAACAATCACATTTCAGCCTGACATTTCAGCCAGTGAGAATAAGCATTTGTTTTGCATGTTGTCATAACCAAAAAAATGTTTTAATTGACTGAGAATACCCCTAGTTACTTTTCAGCATTTCAGATGTTTGTGTGTGTGTGTGTGTGTGTGTGTGTGTGTGTGTGTGTGTGTGTGTGTGTGTGTGTGCATGTGTTTATGTGTTCATACTCCTCTCTCCTCTGCATGCAATCATGTGAGAGGGCACCACAACAACATTGGCACCTCTGTAAATCTAACCTCCTTGTGAATGAGCCCCACCTCATATCAGAAACAGTGGAGGCGGCTCATCAGGCGTCTGATGTTTTATATTCAGAGGTAATATCTGGATTCAGATGAACAGAGGAACCCAGGTGTATCTCGCCACTCTCTGTGCAGAATTCAATCAAAGCCAAGCCAGATCGGCTCAATCCCTTTCTCCCCTTCCTCCATCTCTCTATTTCTCTTAATTTCAATTCAATTCAATATGCTTTACTGGCGTGGATGTTAGGTGAACAGTATTGCCAAAACATCTAAATACAAATGAATAAAAATAATAAAGATAAATAACTAGTACATCACAATAAACATCTGTATTGTATTTGTATGACTGTGTGTGTGTGCGTATGTGTGCGTGTGTATGCATGTGTGTGTGTGTGTGTGTGTCCATGATGACACTTTGTTGGGAGGGGATTGGATTTTCTGTCTCCATTTGGGCCACCAGTGATTAGATGAGTCTATGTCTGAGAGTTTAATCCTTGTTTGAAGGAGCACCAAGTTGCATGCCACACACACACACACACACACACACACGCACATTCACAGTTTGAGATCCAGATGTATCTTTTTTTAAGTGGAGCTGCATCTGCAGGGAGGCATGCAGCCCTCGTGGCACAGACCCAAGCTGCTTATTGATGGGCAGATTTAGCCTCCATTCATTTCACCCAGACATTCCTTTGTCAGGTCTCTCTCGCTCTCTCTCTCACTCACACACACACACACACACACACACACACACACACACACACACACACACCATGTGTCAGATGATGCCAGCAGGGGCCACAGACATTGTGAAACAGACCAGAACATACAGAGAGGATAATGTCTTTTAAAACACCATGTTAGTTAACTCAGTATTTTCTTCTCATTTCTTCTTCTTCTTCTTGCTCCTCCTCCTCTTCTTTCTTTGTCTTCTGCTCCTTCTGCTCCTCTTCTTCTTTTTCTTCTTCTTCTATATTCCCTTGTCATTTCCAACCAGCCACCAATGCAGTGAGGTAGTATGATCTCTGAACCATCATGTCAGACAAGAAGAAAACGCTCTCATATCTTGTTTCAGTAAAACAAAGTTCATCGACTAAATGGACTGTATACAGCATTGTGTTTTTGTTGTCCCACTATAAATCTGTCCCAGGCAGAAGGGCAGCATTGTTTTAGCATAATAATGCAGGTTATCTACTGTACATTAATATTCATATTTGGAGACTCCACTGCTGCTCTGACAAGTCGGCCCCTCTTGCACCTGGCAGACATCTGTGTCAGAGCAGCAGCCAGAGTGTGTCCTCGCACATATGCACATTCGCTCGGAAACAATCTGCGTTCTTACACTTTTATCTGTACGAGAAGCCCATGTTTAGTCCAATTAGAACATACATGTGAGGACATTTTTGCTGCTCCTTGCAGGAAGAAATGTTTATTTGTGCCAGGCTTTACGGTTAAGATTAGAAATAGATTAATCGATTGTAAAGGCATAATGAAGTTTTTTTTACCCATCTCCAGCTGTAAGCAATAACAGTCTATCTTCAGTTTTATCCATTGCCTTGGCAGAAATTTTGATTCGTAATTGACTTACCTAATGGCTCCCAATGCCTTTTACACACATAAAGCACTCCCTAGAGACGCAGAAGTAATCTTTCACTGTGGCAACCACACCATCGCTCATGAATCGAAGTCTGTCTTGGAAATGTTTTTCTGGAGAAATAATTCAGAAATGCCCCCAGATGCTTCAAAACTGCCGCTTATGTAATATGTGTGACTAGAAGCCTTCTGGTAATTCCACTTGTGTGATTGTTATGTTGCAAGCTACTAAAACTAGTTTAAAATTAAAAACTTTCAGTGGCATTTTAGATGAATTTTAGATGCACTTTTGAACCAAATTGCAGTCAGTTGGAGCTGTGAGGTGACGGTCAGCACAACCACATACTAAAACACTGACTAATGATGGGGCTGAATTGGTGAACAGTAGGCATTTTTGCAAGCATGATGTGATGAGGCAAATAACACAGGTGTGCTGCGTTCAGGTGACGGCGAGGCATTTAGCGGCCTGGGTTTCAGTCTTTCTTTATATCTAAGCCTGTGTTCGTGCCACAGCAGCAGTCATCCCCTCTGTCTTCCACGGCGACTCATGCATCCTCTGGCTCTAACACACACCATCATGTTACTCATACCATCCCAAACAGCACACACACAGACACACACACACACACACACACACACACACACCATGTTACTCATTTCATCCCAAACACAAGGCCTGCTCAGACCACATTTCATCACACACACGCCATCTCTAAAATGGGCAAGGAAACAGTCTCACAGACTTTCCCAAAGCTCTGCACTGCTTTTTATGTTTCTTTTTCAGTGGGCGGCCCGTTTTCCCTCAAGACTTTTCTCCATACGCATGATGAAAAGGATTCTAAATATGGTGGAGACAGGAGATAAAGTTCGAGCAGTGTTTAGCAACCAAATCCCCAAACCTCCAACCCCCCCCCAAAAAATGTCTTTCTGTATGGAAAAAAATCAGTTTTGTCCATTCAAATTGACTTAATTGTCTTGATTTATTTCCTCCCCTCCACCCAGACCCCTTGCATGTGGGGTAAGACAGTGTATGAGAGTGCGTGTGTGTGTGTGTGTGTGTGTGTGTGCGAGAGACATCTGGTACCTGGGCAAGGCTCTCCCCTCAGAACTGTAACGGTTTACATGTCACTCTTGCATTTCATTATTTGCAATCATCTTGTTTTTCTCGGGAAGGAAATAACAGACAGTATCTCACAGCACAACAGTGGGAGCGTGAAGGTTGAGAGATGCATCAGAGGAATCGTCTGAAATCCTTCAGAGGTGAAAACAAGAAGGTGGGGGGGGGGGGCATTTAATTGAGAAACAAAAGCAGGTGAATGCTGTGGAATTAGAAGGGGGGAAAGGCGAGGAACAACTGTCGGGACACGGGTAAATCACCGGAGGCCGAGGAGAACAAAAGGAGGTTTTGCTGGGTTTGCAGATTAAGAAAGTCTCTGCTTATATTGCCATGTAGACTTTCTGTCCCCAAACAATCACATTTCACACAACGCGGCCCGTGTTTTGATCTTAACCGGTTCTCCACGGATGACGCCGGATCTTTTAGCTATTCGCCAGCCTGTCTTGGGTGACACTTTTTATTGAGACAGAGACAGTGAAAAATAGTTGGTTCCTCGCAGAGTTGCCTCGCTCGTTCTCAGAGGTGAGCGTCTCGCAATTAGTATTCAACAAAGACACCTCAATGTGGCCGCAATCTGAATAGAGAAAATGAAAGTTGTGGAAAATATGATGTGTTTTTCAGAGCCTTGGGAGAAAGGAGCTAATATGCATGTCAGTCAAGCCTACTGGCAGCAGATAAAGCCGAGCAACCATTTTATGCCTCAGAGTGACTAAGATATTGGTGTGAACTAACTGACCGGATGCTGTTTTCAGAGCCAGTGACCTCCAAACAGAGATTTATGCAGAGCAGGGTAGTCAGGGAGAGGGGAACAGTGATTCTCATTTGTCCGAGACGTCATTCAAATCTGGATTGGAGTGACACTTCAATTAACTCCCTGTCCTCAACTAAGTTTACCTTGGTCTTCAAAAAGGCACTGAATTTCTTCTCATCCTCCAGGATTAGCCAATCATATTTCCAATCTCAGACCTGTCACCATGGTGTCGCTATGCGGCATCAAGAAGTCGTAATGACACTCTATTCTTCGGGAAGTAAGGAGGTTTTTTTTTCCTCCCTCATTTCTCCCAACCAAAGTGAAACATTGAGCTTCCTCATAACTCCCTCTCATATCCATGTGTCCGCTTTATGATGAACTTGTATACTGAATATTTTTTGTATACTTACACCATATGCCTCGCTGTCTATCTCCATGTCTATCCATCTGTTTGTCTGTCTACCTGCCTTGCTGTCTCTCCTGTCTGCCTGCCTCTCTGACTTGTTGCCTGTCTATTCATCTGTCCATCTGTCCCTCCATCTGTCTGTCGTTCACTCTTTCTGCCCGGCTATCTGTCAGTTTGAACCCCTGAACAGTTTAGTTTTTCACAACTGCTAACACACATTTCCTGAAATGACACTCCATTTTCCCAAAATTGTAAACACAGAAAAAAAAACACCCTGCATGGCCAAATTTCAGACTTCTTATACAAAATGAAAGTCTACTTACTGAAACCCAAAAATCTTCCATCTAAATTAAGCTTTGCCATATTATGGCACACAAAAGCCATCAAATACATAAACACTGCTGAATACCATTACACAATGGTGAGATACATTGAAAACACTACTATAAAAGTTGTTGAAACTGTTGAATCTGTAATCATGTTTTTTTTTAGCAGTCAACCAGTCTCTATAGATTTTCCACATTACCACATCATGCTACTGTAATCTACAAAATTATGCAGTTTTTGCAGTTTTGTGGGGGTTTTTTTTACACACTAACACTGAATCCTGAGACACAGTGACCAAAACCTGACCGTCACGTACCAAACCCTTAAGCCAACTCTTCAAAAATACAAGCACATTCTCTGCTTTTCACCCAGAATGCAATTCTATATCACACTTTTTGCAAAACACTACACACAATGCTGTACATTTGGCACAATCCTCCTCAACTAAAACCTCTTGTGTTCACATGGAAAGCGCTGGGTGCCTGTACCTGAACCTTCACACCCATCTCATTATTTTGTGTTTTTGTAAAATTGGGACTCCACGTTTTCAGGTACCCAATACATATTGATATGTTTGCATTATTGGTGGCTCCTTTCCCTATTATGATTCCCTATTATGTGTTTGGCAATGATAATCTTTTACAACAGGCTACTGTACATACATAAGTAGTAAGTGTAACAAAGCATATATGAAGGTGTAAGTCTACTGATAAGTAAAGGTATTCATAGTGTTTCTCATCTGTGTTCAGTTGGTTCTTAGAAAGGTCTATTCATATGATGGCATTTATCATTTGAATGCAAATGCAAGTTTGAGAAGACACAACATGGTTTTGAATGTAATGCTTCCTTTTGCAAAAGATTTGTATAATTTTGGATTTTGTGTCTGTTTCGAGTAAATGAGGTAAAGTTTCTGAAAATGTCTGTAAGCAATTCAGTATCAACTGTATTTTCTAAATTTCAACTGAATTTCCCAGCAGACAAGAAAAGCTGGGGAAGCAAGCAGTGGAATTCAAGTAAAAATCAAAGTAAAACTAATTCCAGAGTATTCAACTAAAATAAGTAATATATACTCACAGTTAGTAAAGAAAGTAAAAGGTTATTTATTCTCCCTCAGCATCCTGTCTGGGTCAGGCCAGAGGTTTTCGTCTCATCGCAGCCAGCGTTGGCCCTGGCCAGGCAGCGGGGGAAATTCCCCCTGCTCTGCCTGATCCGGCCCTGGCAGGACTCCAGGGCTACAGTGTGTCCCCACAAGCCTGCTCCACAGCCTGGAGAAGGTTTTCCCGCTCATGGGGATTTTGGTCGTATACACCTTCTCCCGCCATGCTGCGAAAAATTCCACTATGGGGTTATAAGGACTGGATTACAGTGGGAGAAACAGATTGGAGAACCTTGGGTTGTCGGTGAACCAGTTAGGAACCAGAAGAGTGCGCCGGAAACAGAGCATCCCACAGACCACCGAGGAATGCGAGCAGATGTTCAGCGTTATTTGGGCCAGGGTGGTGTGGCGGTGCACGACCCCGTGATGGCTGATCGCTACACAGAGAGTGACATTTCCTCCATATGACATCCACATTGGCGCAGCAGCCGATAATGTTCTGTCCTCTTCTTCTTCTTCTTCGCTTGGTCAGGTTGAGTCCTGCCTCTGCTCTTGTGGGGTCTGTCTCTGTGTGTCGGCCCTCCTGCTCTGTCTGGGCCTGTCGTTTGTGTGTCTTCCCCTGTCTGTGTGTATGTGTGTGTGTGTGTGTGTGTGTAATCCATTAGTGCAACTGGGAGCACCTGGCCAGTGTCCCCGGTGTATTTAGGACCAGCCCGTCCTCAGTCCAGGGATGCTGTCCCCCATGCATCATATTTTGTTTTGGTTGGCTGTGCTGTTTTGTTTTTATTATTTTTACCACACACACACTCACTGACACTACTGACTGTACTGACTGACACACCTCACGACTCAAATATGGTTTTGTTGTTATTTTGCCAATAAATTTGATTAATTTATTCATTAAAATACATGTATCTCCCTTTTTTGTCACGGCTCACAAGCCGGGGCAATGACAAATTGGGGGCTCGTCCGTTCCATTTTCGGAATTGGTAAGTAGTTGGTAAAAACATAACACCTGTCCAACTAACAAGCTAATTAAGCTTGTTAGTGTTCGCACCTTGAGGACTCTGTGTGAATTATGTTGAGATGTAATGACTGGGGTTTAATGGCAGTGCTTTCGACGTGAAAACATGAGATTACCTGTGCTTTATGAGGAGACTTGTTTTGCAATAGAGGTTCGACAAATCTTCACAAACAGGTGAATAGTGCTTAAAGATTCCTTTTGTCAGCTAATGTAATGGTTTGGGATGTTTTGTTCACACAACCAGTTTCTGTGTAACAAAAAAAGAACATTCCAGGTGCAACACGGACCCTAATGAGTCAGTTGAGCTGAGTATTGCTAGCAGCTTTAGTCAGATGACCTGGTTGGCAAGCTGAGAGAATGAGACAATTGTTCAGACAGAATAATACTTTTAGAGTCAATATTGCTTAAAGTTTCCATAAAACCAACTCCCTGATTTATTACCTGGCTGCCAAAAACAAGACAATCACAATGTGACAGTAGAAGTCATACATTTATTTCCTCTCCTTCCCTCTTCTGTTCTCTTCCCCCTCTCCTATCTACTCTTCTCCTCTGTTCTCTTCATCTGTATTGTTATTCTACCTCTACTCTTTTTCCACTCTGTCTCTCCGCCCCTGCTGTCCATCTTACCTTTCTCTCACGTTCCAGCCAACGTTTGGTCCAACTCGCATTCATACATGATATTACGAAAAGTATATATGCGCGAATGCATTTGATTCTGCTAACTTCAAGATCCCTCCCAGGTTTTGTTCTCTCCCCACTGTTCCCCCTGTCTATTCAACACTCGTCATTCCACAACAAACAGCTCCCCTATGTTAGATCTGCGTGGTATGTGAGACTGGATGATCAAAAACCACCTTGCATCACACACAGATCAATATATTTCTTTTTTCATCTGAATCAAGGTGTCATCTTGTGTCTGCAACACAGGCTCATTCCAGCTGATGCAAACAAAACAAATATTATTCCCTCAGTAGTCTCATGTGACGTAACATGTCTCCTGCTTCATTATACACCTGCATTATCGTGCGTCTCCAAGGGCATAAATATAAATTCAACACCATATACTGCATGAGTCTCAACAACAGTAGATAATAGGAATATTCATATATCAGCCAACACAAGCAAGAATGAATATATAAATTGAATTATAAAGCAAAGGCGGAAGAGAGGAAATGACAGAGAGGAGATAGAAGGCGAGAGATGGGAGCGTGAAGAGTTGAGTGTTGATTACTGAGCTTCATGATCGAGTAACAGCCAAGCTATGAAAACCCTTTATGGAACAGTTGTTTCCTATTGTTGCACTGTGATTGGACGAGAGGTGGTCAATGAGGGCTTATGGCCACAGTATATGAACTTGTACCTACGTATAACTTGAACGGTATCGCGCCACCTTGTTTACATTTGGGCATTGTCCACACTAATCCAGATAAATACATTTGAAAACGCATCTTTATTTCTCCGTTTTGGCCTCCCATCCACATTAAGCCGGCGATTTCGACCACCGAAAACTTTCCAAAATCCATCCAGGCTGCATCAGCTGTTTCAATGCCTCAAGGAAAGGTGGTTGTGGTTGGAGAGCCGCCCCAAACTTACTCGCACAACTCGAAATAGAACAACTCTATCGTGACTACTTTTTCATTTTTTTCGATTTAGGTATTTTTTCAGAAGCTTAACTTGCTAACAGACTTCCTTCTTCACTATCGCTCTGTAAACAACAACCTTTTAAAAATGGCGGTAGTGGAAAGCCAGCGGAAAGGTGGTACTTGGTGGAAATGGCGTGAAGCGGCCAGCCCAAGTGGCCTGCCTATGCCCATGGAAGAAATTATGCATTTTTGGCGGTTCAGCGTGGACAGGAGACGCTAGTGAAAACGCTAGTGTAGACAGAAAACTTTCAACATGAAAATGGCGTTTTCATATTTCTTAGTTTATTCACTCTTTTCCCCATCATCTGTTACATTGTATTGCTTAACAATAATTGTTGGCGGAGGGCCAAATTAAAATGATCAAATGAAACCCCAAAGCTTTGTTTAAAGACCCCATGAAATGGCATCTGTGCTGAAACAGGATGTTGGGGCGGGACATAACACAGTGAGGGATCATTCAGAAGTCAGGGAGAGAAAGGCAGTTTTGTTTGATGGGAGGGGCAGGGGCGGGATTGTTCAAAAATCTGTGATGGTTTTGTTGGTTGGAATTTATATTTCCCTACTGGTGTAGCATGAGGTCACCATTAAAGATACTCTGTTTTCCAGGAAGTAAAAGCAATGGGAGTTCATTTCATGGGGACTTTAATGTTTGATACTACTGTAAAATTTTTGCAAATGTTGCATAAAAGAACTAACATACTCCAGGTTTGGTACATTGTGGTTATTGGTACCAGTGTGCTGCAGCTGCAGGAACGAGGCCCCAGGCGGAGAACATTCTCTCGTATGTTATTGCTTAATTCCACTCTGTTTCTCTACGGGACTCAAGCAAAGTGACTGGAGTCATCATGGGCAGCGGAGGCTTGATTCTTCACTGAAGTTACTGTGAAGCTACAAAACACGAAGTCTCCGCCCAGCCGGTTTCATTAACCCTGCCCTTCCAGGCCTGAACAGGTGGCACAGGTTCTTAAGTCACCTCTGCCCTCCCAAACTTACCACATACTGTCTGTTTACAAAACACACACACACACACACACGCTATACTGGTCTGTTTGGTATCACTTTCACACGTATGCCACCTGCCCTGTCAGCAGCAATTCCTTCCCAGCAAAGTTACCTTCAGACAAGGAACGTAGAGTCATACTTACATTTCCTGGAAAGGTTACAAGGTCAACAGAATCCATTTCAAGAAGCTGTCACCGGCAGCCGAGCTCAGTTCAGTTCAGCTCAGGTCAGGAGTGTGAAACCTCCTAAAGCGAGCTGAAAAAAAGTCAAAGCTAATCATATTTTTTTCCTGCTGCTGTTATTGTCTTGGCATCTTTTATATATTGTTTTTGGCAATATAGCAGAACTATCTCACTGGGAAGGTGAGAAGAGTAAACTTCTTTTTATTGGGTATCAGTCTTCATCAAGTATAAGTGTACGCGCTTAACACCCTTGACCTTCCCCTAGCTAATGACCCTCGTCATCACAGAGGCCTCACACCAGCACTTTACACCAGGGAGACAGTATAAACAACAGGCTTGGGTGACCGCCCCTCAATCACCCCTCCATAATGGCAGTTACCTTGGCACTGTCATATTCGTCATCATAATCAAGCACTAATTTATCATAGGGGATGAGGCTATGGAAACTGCAGAGGGACAAAACATACACAACACACACAGTGACAGGGGCTCCCTCTGGTGTGGTGAAAAAAAACACTGAGAGGTCCGCAGTGTGATGGGGAAAATAGTAAGTATGTCACAGAAATGACAAAGTATGTCTGGGGAAATTGTATGATGCTCCAACGATGATAGCCGGGGAATGATAGTAATCTGAGAGTTTGTGGGAGTTGGTGTATGTTTTCCTAAAATGTGCTGACACTTGGTGAGCTATTTATTTTTTTATATTTAGCATTATAAAACACAAACATAATTCCTTTGGGTGAGAAGTGTCGTAGTGTGCAAAGACGTTTGCAGCCATTGTCGTAGTGCAAGACTGTGCAAACAACATTTGGTTTCTAATAAACGGCGTGCTAACAGTAACAGTAGTAGGTTTACAGACAGTCCCATAGGGGGTTGTGAGGAGGAGGTACCGTCTTCCAGCGGAAGGGTTTTGGAGCAGATGGTTGCCTGGGTGTGCAGGCTCGGTGGCAATCCTTCCTGCCCTTTTTTTTTTTTGCCCTGGCATCACGCAGCTCCTTCATGGAGGGCAGCTGACAGCCATTCACCCACTCATCAGAGCGGACAGCATGTTGGAGCTTGTCCTTGGAGTAGGAGGAGGCAGAATAGAACCAGATTGCGATGGAGGATTTGAGGATGTTTTCAATCGCTGATTTATAAAAATGGAGCCCTCTCGATTCAGCAGGATATGTTCTTATCCCATTTGGGGGTTTTGGTTATGGTAGACCCTAGGAACTTAAATGACTCAGCTGAGTTCACAGTTGAGCCGCTGATCTCCAGCGGTTAAAGAGCAGGCTGGTTCCTTTGGAATACTCAAGGCCACAATTTGGATTGTATTCAGCTCCAGGTTGCTGGCGATTCTCTGTGAAAGCAGCATCTCAGAGTCGGATCTCCACATGACGGTGGGTCTAGATCACTTTGCATTGCCACCTGTTTCCCTGTCCTTCACAGACATTTCCTTTCTGTTATTTTCTGCTTCCACTTCCTGTTCTAATCACCAATCCGAATCCAGTCTTCGCTCTTCATCACTAGCCATTTCCTCCCTCGACAGGCTTTTCCCTTTGAAGACACCACATGTTTAGCATTTTGAAAAGCACAGAAACATACACTTTCACCAGTTTACAGTCAACTTGATCTGTGCAACAATGATATACTGCATACCCAATGACTATGTAAAAAGAGCCATTAGTTTAGCAAATCTTGATTTTTGCTGTGACTACAAGATGAAAAGCATGAGCACTCTCCCTCTCTCTACCTTGATCTCCCTCTTTTTTCTCTTTCTGGCTGGTTTCTAATGTATTCTCCCCCTGTGGTGGCCTCTGGCCAGCCTTGCTCTTGTGTTCTTCAACAATGGAGAGGGAGGAGGTCACTTGATGCCTCTCCTCTGCTCTGCTCTGCTCTCTTTTGCTCCTCTCATATTCCCTAATATGCTCTGTTCTCATCTCTCCTTTCTTCTGCTTTCCTCTCCTCTATTCTGCTCTCCTGTCCTCCCCTCCCCTCGCTTCTCCTCTCCTCTCTAGCCCTCTGGGCAGGGTTGTCCTACCAGGCTGTAACTAAGCTTTCTCCCTCTCTCTCTCAAGAGAAAAGAAAGAGCTGATACAAGGGATTGAGTGCAGCAGGCAGGTTCATTGGAGTGAGTTGTGACTTCTTGAATATACACAAATCAAAAGAAATGCCCAATCAGGCTTCCACAAGTGTGTTTGGCAAAGGCCTCTGGAATGTACATTGAAGGCAGATATTACAACTACATACAGACTGATAATGCGTAATGTTATACAAATAATATCAAATTGACACAAAAAGCGATAATATAAAAAAAGCTATCTAAAGCCATACAGGTAGTCCAGCAAATCTCCCCACACGCTCTCCAGTCTCACTCTGTTAAGCACTCAGTTAATCATGATCATAATCAAAATTCTCTTTTATCAACCTCCCCTGCTGTCCTCCTTCCTTCCAGGGTGCACACTGCTCAGTTTCTTCATCCTCGTGCCACCCAGGACGGCCGTAACATTAGAAGCCAGTGACCACAACAGAAACAGCTACTGCTGCTGCAGCTCCAGCCTCAAGTATGTGGAGTCAGCAGAGGAACTTGCCATCAGGTCGTGATCGACCTCCCCTCAACCCCTCCACCCCTCCATCTCTCCATCCCGGTCCTGGACCCTGCTGGCGGCCATGATGAATGATTCATCCTCCCAGCGAAAGAGCTGACTCATCGCTGCATTTCAGCTCCATATTTCCAAAGTGGGCAGGCGCTAAATGGCTTTACCAATAGCCTTGCCTTCCTACTGGCTGCAGCTACCTTCTGGTTCCGCTGCTGAATATGCAAACAAGGGGGGGGAACAGTATCTAAATGTAGTGCTATCAGGATTGTTTGTATTCGGTGACCTAAGCAATGTGTCACACATTGAGTGGAGGCCATGAAGGCCTATTTATCTCGGTGCTAAAGCATACAGGTGCTTTGGTACTCAGGTATAATATTCACACAAAATTACTTTCCGAATGAAGTTATTATTTTACAGCCAATATATCTATCTAATGTTTGTGTGTGTGTTTTATCTAATGTGCTGGCCTCATGAAGTTATTTCCCAATGTAAATGGGACTAATAAAATATAATGTATTATAGCGTAGTCCCAAGCTGAGGCCGCTAAATAGTGAAAACTGAGTGGAGTCGGTGCCTGTCCCTTTGAAGATATTGGTTTTGAGGACTTGGTGCGCACAAACATACACATACTCACACTCGCAGTGTGACATTCTGAGATGAAGGACATTTTAGTTCTGCTCTGCTGCAGTGGGCTAATGGTCAATAACAGATTTATTTTCATCACAGTACAGTATGTGTATGCGTGTGTGTATATGGGCTGTGTGAGTGTGCGTGCTTGCGCATTTATACGCATATGTGATTGTATGCTACAGTATGTGTTGCATGCGTGAGGGTGCAACTGTGTGTGTGTGTGTGTATGTGTGTGTGTGTGTGTGTGTGTTTGCAAGCCTGAGTGTGTGTCCTTCACTTCCTTCTCTGGCAGTTATTATGGACATTTGAAATTCTGTGCCAGCTTCTAGATTGAGCGGGGGGATTACTCATCTGCCTCAGATATTGTGCTCCTCGGCGGTGCTTGGCTTTGCGGCTGACTTAATGAGAGTGGAAGGCTTTGTTGTTGTGAATTTCTCTATTCATCCAAGAAGAGGAGGAAAGGTGCTCCAGTGAGGAGGAAGGAAAAAAATAAGGTAGCAACTCTCAGCCGCTTTTCCCAGTGAAAAGGAATGACAACTAATACCTGAGGGCACTTCCTTATCTCCAGCCTGTCAACACAGACACGCCATATCATTCACCAGGAGCTTTACTCCATGGGAAAAAACTCTCAACCAATGGGAATAAGCCCTTCCTTGAAAAACACTGGTGTACTATCTCTTATTGTGACTCTGTAACCTTTATCGTACACTGTTTATGGAAGAATGGTTCTTCACTCTGCCCAATACTGAGACTCTCTTTCATTTCCTGATTTCAAAGCCAGGCTGAGATGTTCTCGGCTTAAAGGAAACAGGATGAGGTAAGGAAGCAGGAAGTGCATTGTGGGACAAAGATGAGATTATGGGGTGGAGAGAGAAGATCAGGTTGAGATTCAAAAGATGTGCTGACCGCAGGTGGTGTCATTAATGTGTGTGTGTGAGGACATTGCTCTCTCAGGCATTTCTGTTGATCCTGTGTTTAAGGACCACCGCTTGAAAGGTGCTGCATTTTTAAAGCAATGCTTTCCTTTTCTGATGTTTCTGTGGATGAGTGGAGGAATGGAAGAATAGCATCACTGAGTGAGATGATATGGTGCCACAAGTTTCAAATGATTAATGAACAACATACAGTGTTGAATAAATTGAACTGATTCTTGTTGATAAGCAAGAAAGAGATTTTCTTCAATTATGTAACAGAATATATAGACTAGAACAGAATCTCAGTTCCGATTTTTCCTGGACCTGGACACAGGTGTGCAGGGCTGTGCACAGACATTTAGAGGGACTCAAGGGGCTCAAACGAAACAGGCACCCTTTCCCTTCGTTTTGACCGCCCCAGCCACCAAAACCACACCCTTCGAACACCCACTGAAACCACATCCTTTGAACACCCACCGAAACCACATCCTTCTAAACTGAAGAAAGTAGTTCTTTCCCATGACACGATTGAAGGGAATCATGATGCTTTCTCACAACGGCTCATCTGTACAACACAGTAGTAAGAGTATCCGATCGATCCGTATCGATCAAAGCTAACACTGACCTGGTCACCAGAGGTCAGCAGGACGATGACAAATGACCCTTAGATCAAAATGTTTTGATCTAAGGGTTTGTCTGCTATGAATTTGAGTACTAACTAGTATGTCCCTTACATATATTCTACCATGGTGGCCAGCTACGGTAAGATCATGACCCATTTACAAATAATTTTATTTTGGCGGAAAATGGTCTCTCTAAGTAGGCTAGACTGTTGTGCAGTCAAGACTGTGAGGCAGGCGGCCGGCATGTAACTATGGCGCAGTAACTAGGCAACAGAATTCGTGGTCAACACTAGCGCACACTGCGCCACACAGGCGCGCCTTTCCTCATCTCTCCTCAAGATGGTCTGGTCCAGACCAGAAGCAGAACGGACGCGTAGCGGTTATGCGTACGAATCGCAGCAGCAGACCGGAAGCGTATTTCTATGTGCAGTCCAGCATCCCAAGCCTTATCTTTTTCCCACGGCGCAGCCGAGGGCATCACGAGGCAAATTCAGGTAAGGCAGTCAGTCAGTCAGTCAGTCAGTCAGTCAAGTAACGCTTATTGAGATGATGCGCTTCGTCAGATGGCCTCTAGAGGGCGTTTTTGACTGTGAGATGCAGTGTTTCCCATACAGAGGCACAAAATCAAAAGTTGGTCAGTGTGTAGAAATGGATCTAAATCAATCTCTAATGCGCCTGATGTCACATCACGTCATGTCTGTAATTTGGAGATGTACAGACAGCAGACCAGCAGCATTGAACTCAATCCACAGAGTCTCCCGGTGTGAAAACAAAAGTGAAACTTAACATTCCTCAGTCAGTAATGGGGATTTGCAGACAGTAACTCGTCTTCACTTCCCTACAAACGTCAACGGTAGGTGCATCATCTTGTGGTATTTAAGTAACGTTAGTGGAATTAGGTAATTTAACCTTGTCGCAGTGCTGCAGTGCATACAATTGAACACACGCGCCGTGGGTCTGTACAGGATCTGTGCTTGTTTAATGTTGTCTTTGTGACGGTCATACAGCTCCCTCTATTTTTCCACTTTGCTGATTAACTTTATATCGTCCATCTTCTTTGCTTTCTTCACACACTCTTACAGATCTCTCTCAACATAAAACAACACAAAATCCAATTCACAGTTGATATAAGCCTTGCATGTAGACATTATAATTCACTTACTTATTGACTCAAACTCCATGACAGAGACAGACACACAAAGCATTGAGATGTCAAATCTGTCAAAGAATCCTTTAAACAAACAAAATGAAAAAGCACTAGCAATTCTATGGACAGTCATTGGTAACGTTTGCTTGTTTTTGCTATAGCTGCTGCTTTGTGAGTCTTCAGTTGATGGGGGAGTGTGCTCTGAGGGCAGACTACTGTGTTTTCTGAGAGGGTGAAAAGGTAAAGTAACATCACTGTTTACTATTCTCTAGACGGAAAACTGACCAGACACACAACAAGCAACCAAAACAGATACATGTTGCATTCACTGTTCCTGTAAATATTGCTTAATTCTGATAAGACTATTGAAACATGGCATTGGCTAATAGCTAACAAGAAGCTAACGGAGATAGGTAGCCCTAACACCAGAGTTTGAATTTCGAAGTTTGAACATTTTTGGACAAACTGACTATGCATCCATTAAATTGTTTCTTAATTTTATTGAATGACACACACTGTCACATCATGAATACCTGTGGTAAAACAATAACTCCCACCTGCCAGATGTGGACTGTGTAGGTGAAGCTTGCACTCTGAAGTCAGCAAGGCGTGTTTTTTTTTTCTTGGAGATTTGAGGATTGGGTGTAACCACTGTTTATAAAGAAGCGGGGAGGCTTTTTTTTAGCTGTGAATAGCTGCTAGTTTAAGTCACTCTGTTAGTCTGTCGGCAGCCCCCCAAAAATCCAAAATACAGTGCATATAGAGCCGTGGGATACAGAGATGCAATATATATGTTTCTCAGGGAGCCACACTGGTGCTTTAGTTCACTTGGCAGGGCAGCAGACTTTCATGTTGGGATCCCAGAGTTTGACGCAGCAAGTACAGAATATTTACAATATGCTATTTGACATGGTAATTTTAAAAGATAGCATTTTTCCACCAAGATACTAAGTAAAAGGTTATGCCCCACACCAAAACTAATCTTTTAGCTTGATAAAATTGATTGATGTTGTTGCACACAGTCAAAAATAGGCCTGACAGATCATTGATTACGCCTGTTCATGAACATCCTTATTAGTTACTGCACTAAATAAGTATAGGCCTCCTTCAGGCTATACCACTTGTAGGGCCCCACTCTCACAGAACAGACCCTTTGTATTAGATGGTGAAAATACTTTTAAATGTATTTTAAAAATTCAGTTCACAAAGGGCAGTTTAGGGCCGACAGGGCAAAGAGGCAGGTGCGCAAACCCCCTTTGGACCCTACCTGCACACACACTCACTGGTGTGGCAATGTGGTCAGTGTGTGTACAATATTACTCAGGGCTGTGGAGCTCTTGAGGCTGCTGTCCAAAACAGCTGTCAGTACCAGGCAAACACACACACACACACAGTGATTAATGCCAGTGGATCTTTTAGATATTTTATTTGTGGAACACAAGATGTTTGCTACTCTTATGATATGTACTGTAGCTTGGCCTTCAGATACTACCCAATTTATTTTTCGTATGCTAATGGCCTAAATCCAGATAGTCCTATACAGGATTCTGAAAAAAATATAAATTTCTTTGAAGATATGCAGGTTTCATAGAGAGCGCAGTATACACAGTGGTGTCTCTGATCCTTTCCTTTCGCCAGCTGATACTTTCATCATCAATTCTCCCCAGTAACACCAAGTCTTCTGGTCTATGTCTGATAATGACAGTGATGATGAAGTATTGAGGACCTGCAGTCTCCAGAGTTCTGAGTGGCTCACATCCACTTCCATCTCTCTCTGATATGATTGGTCGCTGAGTTAATTGTGGAGGTCACAGATGGATAGGGAATTGAACTTCTTCCTTGGAGACCAGGAAAACTAGATCACTCAGAAGGAGAAGGCATCACTAAAAGTAAACCATCACCATAGTAAAAAGTGTAATTGTGACCATGTCTTTCTTCTGTGTCAAGAGAAGATCATACACTGATTCAAAAAATGATATCTGCTTGATGAGATCTACTGATGTCAATGTGATTGTTGTAAATAAAATGTTTCAGTGTAAATTAATTCCTTTATCATGCATTCAAACTAAAATTGATTGAAAGGAGAGATGCAACTAAAGGTTGTTGTTTATCCATGCATTTGCACATTCGTTGGTCCCTCTGCAACAAAAGTACCAAAGTATCACCACCTCCTGAAGTTGCCAAAAAACATAGCTGAAGTCATCCCCCGAAACCTCTATTGGGAACACTAGGAGCGGGATCTCTATCTGTCCCTTTAGAATTACTACATTCCTGATGCTTAACAATGCTTCTCGGTAGGTTATGTAGATAACCTCAATTCAATGATATAGGGGGGAATGGAGTGAGAACATACGATATGTGGGTGAACATGGGATATGCTCCTTCATTGACCCTGCACTGATGAGTAATGGATCGTTAGTGAACAGTGCAGTTGTGTGAATGCCACATTTTAGAGGACAAAGTGAGCAAAGTAAGTCTCTCAAAGGAACAAACCGCATGTTAATGTGATTAATTTCCTTATAATGGACAAAAAACAGGTAGCCCAGATGTTTCATGTATAAATGGTGTGAATGCACAAAATGGATGTCTTCTTTCAAAGGTAAGCTAGGCTTTATAAAATGCAAACTTGACATTCTGTACACTATGTATGTGCATATTTTGAAGGGGATTTGAGTGTGGGATATGGTGACATGATATGGTAAAGGAAGGCTAATGCCCAAAATGTAGGGCATGCAATGGAAATATGCACGACTCACGACAACATGTTGAATATAGATACTATAGATCCAATGATTAAATAGATCCTATGCTTAACATTATGGTGATAATGTTTGGGGTTGGAAATATTGTTTCTATGTCCCACAGGCTGACCTACATCTTAAGATGATAACATTGGATAAAATTGATTGTGTTTGATACGGGGTTTGAAATCATATTGGATGTCAAACCCCTGCTCTTTACTGCAGTGCTGTCCCTTTTTTAGTCCTCTCATTCCTTAATCCCTCTGTTAAGAGCTGTAGAAAATACTGTATAACAATTATGACTACTTTACCACAGTGAATGAAACCCTTTCATTTTGGCAGTACTGAAATCACTGTCACTATGGTGCATTATATTTGTAAATACAGTATGTGCAAGAACTGCTTTGGAACCATTGGAAGACAATAGCAATCATTGGTGAGTGAGAAAGTGTATTACATAATACAAATTTACTTGCCTTTGATGATGATATGTACACATCAGTGATTGTTTCTTGTTTCTGAAATCAAAATCAGCCGCATCCCCAATGATCTGCTTCAGTCAGCAAAGCTGCAGTGAATACAGCTGTTTACTGCTATATATTTTTTCTATTTTCTTGGTGCGACTAAATGAAGTAAATGACAGTTAACAGGTGAGTATTTACTGTTGAAGCAATTTTGAAAAGCCAGAAATGCTACTGAATAAAAATCCATGTGCAACACTTTGTCATAACATTTTATTTATTTATATAGGCCTTCATCACAAGAATGTCTCGAAGGACTTTACAAAGAACAAGCCTACCTAGATCTAACTAATCAACAATTAATCACAGAACAAAATCATGTAATACAGTATGTAACAAAAGGAAGCAAAACAGAAGCCACAAAGTATGTTGGAGAACAGAAAATCACAAAAAAGGAAGAAAAAATAGGCAGAGTAAGTGCTAAGTAAGTGCTAAGTATAGCACTTACCAAAGCAAAAATCGAGAACAAAAAATGTCATTTTCATCTGGCATACAGTTTTTTTTTCCTCACCTGCGCCCGTTTGGTATTTTGGTGACCCGCCATGAAGTTGACTGGCCGTTAGTGGGAGGAGAGGTGCAGTAGGGGGTGTGTCAGCAACGGTTAAGCAGTGAAGTTTCAATTTTGGCGTCAAGGATTACGGGGATCAGACCACATCAAAAGCAAAACACGCACAGCGCTGTCGTGTTCTATGCTATTTTTGTAGCTTTACCAGGCAATACGCGTATGAACAGATACTATCCAAAAGCTAACCAACCCTTTTTGTGGATGATATGTTGATCAATTTGATATAATTCCTTCAAGCAGGACAAAATAAGATACAACATTTTTCATTCTAACTATATACACATGTGGCTGTGTTGTGAATGATTATCATACAACATAGAACTGTCATTATGCACCATGACGCAGTGGTGAGGCATCTGCATCTTCCATAGATGTCAGGGACTGCCTGGTGGACGCCCCCTCTCCCCGTAGCCAAACAAACTGCGGTTTGCGCCAACGTCTGTTTGGCTCTTCTTCTAATATCATTGAACTGTTTCCTACATTGGCAGCGGTTCTCCTAGGACCAGAGCAACACAGTAACCAAATGTATTATCTCCTCCCAAGCTAATTTAATTTAAGGTGCTGTATATTCACTTATTCTGCACCTCCCGCACAAAGGACATCAGATTCTTCTTGGGAGGAGCTTACGTGGCGGAACTGCGTCAGACTGTTCTCTTCCATCACGAAATCGTCAGAGCACCGTGGCACAGAGCGCACTGCTTTTAAAGGGAAGGTAAGAAGTGATTTGATTGGTCATGATTGAAGTCAGGTCCACCACAACACCTGATAATGTATTACTCTTCGTGTCCAACTGCGCAGCAGGTGCACCGCAAAATTACTAAAAATCAGTTCCCACACCTGTGCATTTGCAGCGTGCGCCATTGATTCACAAAAATAGAGCCCTAAGAGCTAAGAGCACAAATAAACTTGACTTGATACAATTCATTTTCTGAATTGCTGAGCAGACTGTTTCAAGCCAGAGGGTCATCTGTCCCATTAGCCAATTGCTGTTGAGACAAATAGCGTGTTTAAAAATTGCGTAGGTACAGCGTAGTGTAGGTAACTATAGCTGTGTTTGGTGTTGATGTGGAGGGGGTTGGTTCTGGGATGCCCAAACTTACTGTAGAGCCGCCTGGAATTGCTGTTGGCCTGATTCAATGAAACATCTGTGATGGGAGGAGACCACTGGATAACCCCAATGACATACCTGCATTCACACACTCAACCCTATAACATTTAGATTAGGCGGCGGGTGAGTGGTGCTGCCTGTCTGATGGTCCTGTAGATTTATGACAGTGTAGTCTGATGCCCTCCACCATAACTCACCATTGGTGGGTTAGTACATCATTCTTTTGACATCTGAATTGGGCTTCTGCATGAATGCTTGCCCTGGATTATAGCACAAGGGATTGTTACATCCTGTGTATTGGTAAATACAGTCTGCGCTTTGGTGTGTCGATCTGAAGGGTGGAGGGTTGGGGAGGCAAGGTAAATGAGCCAACAAAGGACAACTCAAATTAAAGACTTGCATTGGAAAATGTGTGCAGGTTTTGCTCATGAGCAAATGAGACAGTTTTTTAAGAATATTTAATAGAATATTTTTTTAAACAATGCCTTGTCCAACAATCCACATGGGTAAAAAATAATAATTTGGACACTAGTTGGAAATCCTGCTGTGGCTAACTTAGTTAACTAAAATGAATAGAAAACATGAAAGCGGGAAAAAAAAATACAGGGAGCGGAGGGAGGCAGAGCTTCTACTAGGTAGCACCACTCTAAAGTATTTATAAGACTTGCTTGTGATGTACATACTGTAGGCTATTTGCTTGTTATATAGTACAGATAATTGGACTTGATAATTGGATCTGTGACGGTAAGCACTAGGCTTAATGGGTCCAGTTTCTGATTGCTAGCTGTATGAGAGAGTTGGTGCTGAACTGTTAACATGCATGTGTAAGCCCTGCATTATGCCGTAATCATCTTTATCTTAATGCAGGCAGTAGTCTAAATCAGACTGCTTTTAAGTAATGCTATTTGAGTCTAGTCCTGGGTCTGAGTTATTGTGATTTGCAAATCTGTCATTATAAACGTGACAGTTTACCTCTTGTCCTCTGTTTCCTTATATATGAATCATGTATATTTTATGAGGCAGAATGATGCGTATGAGTGCACACACATAGTGTGTACGTGTATGTGTGTAGGCCTGCGTGTCATGGGGTGGGAATGGGGAGAGAGGGGGTCTAAGAGATAATAATTAATCCTACCATTTGAATGAATAAGGGCTTCTCATGGCTGACTCACAAGCACCCTGAACAAAGCGCACATGCTACCAGTTCTGGCCTCGAAAACCAAATAGTCAAATACCAAATAACAATCTATTGTGCAGCATGCACATGCAGCAGAGACATAATTTCTTGGAACCATGGCTTCTTGGGCCAGCAGGGAGTTACTAGAAGAATCATGGTCAGTTTCTCTTGATGTACCTATCCCAGTGTGAACTGCATTAGTTCCACCAAGGAAACCTGCTATCGTATTCATCGCTCGTGAGACTAGAATGGCCCTAAGAAACAGAAGGTGCCTGATGTACCAAGTCAGTATACTGCACTTCAGAGAGAGGAGAGGAGAGGAATTGCTACCATCTCATCTGTCAAATCAAGTTAGTCAAGTAAATCTTATTTGTATAGCCCTTAATCTCAGTTACAGTCTCAAGGGGCTTCACAATGCCCACATTATGAAACAATAAATTCAAACGACAAATTAAAACAACACCCCTCAACCTTCGACCCTCAATGAGGATGAGGAAAAAAAACACAAAATGGTTTCTTCCATTTTTTTTTCACTAATGAGGGAACAAAATGGAAGAAACCTTCGGAAGGGCCTCACAAAGAGGGATCCCCCTGCCAGTCAGGCGTGGTGCCGAGAGTAGGCAAACAAATAAATGAATAAATATAAATAAATGAAATAAACAAAATACATAGAATAAACACAATAAGAACACTTGGGTAAACATCTCAGTCTGACATGGGGCATCAACGGCAATTCGATCACCATCGTCATTGTTGTCATTAAAGAATAATTCCGGTTATTTTCCACCTGGGCCTTATTTTCCTGGTTTTTGCCATCATGACGATTGATTGTGCTCCAAATTTTGTCACTTACTTCATAACAGAGTTTTATGTACCTCAAGATTGCAGGGGGCGCTGCTCTCCAAAACACACCCAGTGGGGCCAACACAATCTCCAGCAGTCAAACCAAACACTTAAAAATTTTGAGCACAATCAACTGTGATGATCGCAAAAAAATAAAAGTAAGGAAAATAAGGCCCAGGTTAAAAATTATCCTTTAATGACAACAATGACGATGGTGACAGAGTTGGCGTTGATCAGGTCAACAAAGAAACAACACCCGGTGCAGGGACGTCAGTACCATCTCGGGCAATACTGCACATCCACACCCACAACCTGAAATAAAATAGATAGGAGACACACCCATACACACAGCAGGGGAACTCATTCATTTACTCCCACTCACACAAACAGACACGCACCAACATGAATGAACAGGTGTACACAGACCGGGAAAACAGGACACAAATTAAATCCCCATCAGCAGGAACATGAACTAGTGCTAACTAACTACATAGTCTAACCTTACTCTATGAAGAGACTGAGTCACTCCCAGTAATTGTGTAAAGCTATGGTTGGCCAAATGATTTAAGCCTATATTTGAAGACATGAAAATAATTTTCCTCTCTAATCACAGCAGGAAGATCATTCCAGAGAAAAGGAGTGCGGTAAGAAAAAGCTATGCTGCATGCAGTTTTCTTTTTGACCACTGGGATAGATAAGTATCTGGTGTCTTGCGAACAGAGGGCGTGTGGCAGTATATATGGTGTGATGAGATCTGGTAAATAGGACAGTGCAAGCTCATGTAACATTATATATGTTAGCATAAAGCAGGTTGAAGTCATATCTGGCATGAACTGGGAGCCAGTGTAGAGAGGACAGGATAGGCATTATGTGTTATTATGCATTATGATAAGATTCTGGCAGCGTTTTGTATGAGCTGAAGATTTTTAATGTTAGGTAAATTGGAGAACAGGACGTTGCAGTAATCAAGTGTTGATGATACTAATGCATATGCTAAGGTTTCTGCATCTGCTGTTGTTAATATAGGTAGGATTTTAGTGATATTGGAAAGATGGTAAAATGCAGCTTTAATGATGTCTTTGATGGGCGACTCAAATGAGAGAGTAGGATTGAATTTAACGCCAAGATTTTTGATAGCAGGACTGTGGAAAATCATGCAGTTATCAAAATTTGGATATTATTCTCCAACAGATACCTGTGTCTAGCTGGTCCAATAGTCAATATCTCTGGTTTGTCGGCACTGAGGAACAGGAAGTTTAGGGACATCAATCATAAGCACGCCTCTAAGTTTAGGAATTTGGAGCAGTCATTTGGCTTAACAGAGTTGAGTGTCATCAGCATAGCAATGAAAATAAATGTAAAATTTACGGATGATTTCACTGAGAGACAGCATGTGGATATAGAATAGCAACAGGCCCAGAACAAAGCCTTGTGGTACACCAAAGACCACATTACAATACTCTAAGGTCACATCTTCTAATAGATATGACCTAAATCACGAAAGCACAGATCCTTGAATACCAATGTAGTTTTTGAGATGATCTTAGATTATTACAGTCGACCATATCAATAGCTGTGCTCAAGTCTAATAGTAATAGCACCGAGGTTGAATCAGAATCAATAGCAATCACAAGATCACTGGGGAGCCAGGAGGGAGGAGAGTCGGGACCAGGCAGAGCGGTGGCCAGGTTGTCACAGGGATGGGATGGACAGTCAACCAGTAGTAGCCGAGCACAAGGCACAGGCCGGTGTATAGGGTTGAATCATCGTCTGGATGTATGGGGGTGCTGTGCCATTGATCGCCTTGTAGGCTAAGACCAGTGTTTTGAACTGGATATGAGCAGCCACTGGGAGCCAGTGGAGTGCGAATAGGAGGGGGGTGACATGGGAGAATTTAGGGAGGCTGAAGACAAGCTGGGCTGCAGCATTCTGGATGAGCTGTAAGGGTCTAAGAGTGGATGTAGGGAGGCCAGCAAGTTACAGTAGTCAAACCTAAACTTGGACCAAGAGCTGTGCAGACTCCTTGGTAAAATACAGATGTTATAAAGAGCAAATCTGCAAGATTAAATAGAGACTGCAATGTGGGAATTCTAGGACACTTGGTTGTTGAGGATAACACCAAGGTTTTTTACAAATGGGGTAGGTGTTGTTTTGGTTTTGTCAATGGTGATAGAGAGATCTTGTAGGGGACAAGATTTCCCAGGGAAGAAGAGTAGCTCAGTCATGTCCAGATTGAGCTTGGGGTGGTGGGAGGACATCCACCTGGAGATGTCAGCCAGGCATGCAGAGATGTGTTCTTGAAACTGTGTGTCAGAGGAGGGGAAGGAGAGGTACAGCTGAGTATTGTCTGCATAGCAGTGGTAAGACAATTTGTGTGACGTTATGACTGAGCCAAGGGACTTGGTGTAAAGTGAGATTAGGAGGGGGCCAAGGTCTGAGCCACAAAGGACCCCAGTGGAAAGGGTAGGTGGTGAAGAAAGAGACCCTCTCAATGAAACCTGATAGGTGCACTCATCCAGGTAGGAAGAGAACCATGCGAGTGCTTTCCCAGAGATCACAAGGTCTGCAAGGGTGCCATGGAGTAGGTGGTTGACTGTATCAAACGCAGCAGACAGGCCAAGCAGGATGAGGACCCAGGATAGGGCGGTAGCCTGAGCAGTGTGGAGTGCTTGTGTCACAATGAGGAGTGCAGTCTCAGTAGCAGCTTAATCATGGCTGTTTTAAAAGCAGAGGATGCAATGCCAGTAGAAAGTGACAAATTGATAATTTAAGCCTTGGGGGTCATAAAAGAAACTTGAGAAATTTTGCAGGCAGGCGTCAAAAATGCAGGTCATGGATTTTGAGGCCGGTACTAACTTGGAAAGAGTGTCTAGGGAAACTAATTTGAAGCATGACTAGAGTTGTTAGCAGTTGTAAAGGGATGCAAAACAAGGACCTCAAACTATGCAAACAAGGATCTGTATTCCTAGACAAAATAATAGCATCTAACCCAGTAGTGTGAAGGCTATCCACTTTTAGTAGGCTGGATCGGCCCCATAAAGAGGTCTGGTTATCTTAGAAGACTAGTCCATGCTCTTCACAAAACTTTGCCAACCAGCGGTTCAGGGAGACTGATCTGCTATAAACCTCATCATTACCCCTCACGGGTAAGGGGCCAGAGACATGCCAACACATCGTTCTAGCAAGGTCACATGTCCTATGTCACTATGTTACTCTTTGTGACCTAAGATTGCTTCATCCTAATATCATGGGTGCCGACATGCACAACAATGTTGCTAAATATAGTGTGTGGGGGCATGTGCCTTATGTACTCTTGTGTCTACTCCTAGTTTGGAGCAAAACTATTTGCAACCTGTTCTCTTGGTTGCGAATCAGGCTGTGCAACTGGCGACTGGCTCCAGCAAGTTATTGGATGCCTCAAAAAGCAGAACAAATTCATCAGCCACTGCCGTATGCTGTCATACACTAGCAGGCCACAGTCCTATACTACATGTCTCTCTAGTAGAGACAACTTCTTAAAAAATAATACCACAAGTGGAAAAAGAAGCCACTTACCTTTGTTGGTGTCGCTAACAAACACAAAGTAATTCTAAGGTAGATGCTAAACACTAATACACTATTAGACAGTAACACAAATACAGCAAGCTAAGCTAGCAGCTAAGCAGCTAGGCCAGGCTAGGCTAGTGAGAAGGTAGTGTTGGCTAAACTGCTGGGTGGGACTCGACAACCAAAAGTGACCAAACAATCACAAAGCCCAAAATAAACCTGAACCTAAATGCTGAGGTAGACGTTAACATATCAGGCTAAGCAAGCAGATAAGCTGATGGCTAGGCTAGTAGCCGAGTGCATGGGCTTATACCCATATTGTTCATGATCAGTAGGACATGATGACCCATTATCTTGCCCATCTGATGAAAGCACTCCAAGGCCAGCTGCACTGTAAGGGCTCTAAGTTTCTCATGTGTTGTGTACTCTGCTCCAGTGACCATACACCATTCACTGCCATTATTTGGCAAACTGCACCCCAGCATTTCAGAGAGGCATGAGTGGTCACAACCATTCTGAATAGCCCCCTGCTCAGTGGCACACCATGAGTTAGGACACCCAGAGCTCGTCATGCCTTCAGAGCGTTTGTGCACAACAGTGTGATTTGAAGGGTGTAAGTGCTTTGGGGGAGACAGGTCAGTAGCCACAACCCATCACTGCTGATACATTCTTTTGCATTAAAATCCCAATGGGACTACTGCTAAAGGGAAAGCCATGTGACCCAATAGATGCACACACTGGCAAAAGTGTACAGTACTATGTAGTTTGAATCAGAGTGTAGATAGTTAGAAAACATCTATTCTCAGAGATGGAAGAGTCCAACTGGCTGAGGCCAACTCAATGGGGTGGACAACCCAATTGTTTTTGGAATGAAATGTACTTTATCCTTCACTAGGTTGAAATCTAACAGCGTCAGTCAAGCAGATTCAGAGAGAAGCATGGGTATTCACACCAGCATTATGCAAGCATGGAATAAGTCAAAAAGTTACATTCATAAAAATTACTGACTATTTGTGGAGACAAAAAAACAGTATTTGCAACTAAATTAACAATTGTGAAGGAGGCTGCATACTCAGATAACGTCATTACCTTCCTTTTCTTTGATTAGTAGGGATTATATTACACCAGGATTGGAACATCATGGCTGGGTGCAATCCAACCACTGCTTGTGTACCTGTCTCTATATTGGCATCAGAAAAAGCAACTAGATGGACATTTCCTCCAGACCTACAAAGTGCCAAAGATTTACCCAAGATAGGCATGGCTAATCCTAAACCAAGGAATGATGAACGCAAAGGTTGGCGTTTCAGAGGGCTGTGACCAGGCTAGAATCTTGCACCTTAATGGGAGCTAGAGCTGCTTAGTACTACCTGCACCACTTGATATTCATAGACTATGCCGTCAAAAGGTAATGTGAACGTTTTCTGTGCATAGGTAAATTGAGCAGCTGATAATATGTCCTTTAAGTTTATGACTATAAGCCAGTCTAAAAGTAAGATTTAAAGGCTACTGCTTGTAACACTTTTTAATCTCAGATATTTGCTAAGGACCATGAGGCTTAATATGAAGTAAAGGCCTCTGTTCCTTTTTGGCAATGCAAAGTAGTAGATTTAGATCTGTTTTGCATTCCACTTCATTGGTTTTAGCCCTTGTTACACAGTCCATCCTGATCTTTGGCAAGTCCCACGTTAACTCTATAGTAGCAAAGACAATCTTTTGTTTTGGACAGGAGTCCTTATCCAGAGTATTCTCTGTTATGCTTGCAATGGAATAGTCACTGTTTGCTCTTCTGGGTGAACTTGTGGTTCTCATGTTTCCACTGTGTTCCCTGGCACTGCCTAGGTAGATGTTGGAGGCTTCCCAGCAGGGTGTTAGGTGTCTGGGAGCTCCATGACTGTGAGTCATAGGTGTTGCCCTCCCACCGCTGTCTCTTTTATTCCCATGCCCAGGGAAGTGGCTGCCACTTTTGTGAAGCACAGATGTCCATAGTCCTGTGCACATAAACACGACTCTCACAAAGAGGCATAGCTTTGAGATCCATCCATTGTTTTTCTTGGTAGGCCTCCAGAATTGCAGAAGTGGTTACAGCTTGAACAGTGAGCCCCTGAACTTTTCTAGTTGGGAGACAGAAATGTGACTGTTGCTTGGTAGTATTGGCTTGTTGCTGTACAACATATGGGCCTGGAAAACAAAATAGCCTATTGGGGACCATGAATAGTAAGCCCATACAATGTCCATGAACTGCACAAGCAGAACTTTTAACAGAACATTTGGAGGCTCCCTTTGTCTGAACATGATTCTACAGTCCTTGAACACAGGCAGTGAGTTGTGCATAATTGCTGCTAACATTAAGCTGAGGTGAGTAACAGCCCTGGAGCAGAGGAAGAAAATAGAAGCCAAGGTGCCATTGGCATCCAAAGGAAAACAAGCTTCATTGCCCTTGGCCAAGTTGAACTATGTTGTCAAACTGCTATAAGTCCAATGCTAACAGGTCTAACTTATCAGCTGAATTAGGATGGGACTCATTCATCATAGTGATAAGATAGCTGTGAGAGGTCATATCTGTGACACGTTTTGGAGCCAAAAGAGACAAGTCCATTTTGTCACGTTAGTTCCCCGAGGAACTATCTAACTACTATCTCATCCTGTTTAAAGCTCTTGTCCAAGAAAATGGAGACTAAAAAGGACATAGATGGTAGCCTCATCTTGAGCATGAAATCCAAGCACCACTGCAGCTGTTTCTTTCCCATGCAGGCATAGAGGAAACAAGAAGAGGGATAAGCCAGGGTTTGTTGGATATGAGTTAAACCGAGACAGGCCAAGCAGACAGTGGCCACATCCACACTGGATGTACACACTGCTATTGGTAGCACCATTAGCTCAGCTAGTCATGCCCTTATCAGGAGATGTGGTCACTAGTGACTAACCGATAAATATAAAAAACTGTGACATGGACAATGACAGACAATGTAGCAGTAACTGTAGCAGTCTCCTGTGATGACGTGATGTGATGATGTCCACATCTATGAGTCAGGTGAGACACAACAATATTTTGTTTGGTCAAGGTACCGTGAGATGTGGTAAAGTGCACAATAGTGACTGGGATTAAGCACATATACAGTAGATTTAAATATTTCTCTGGAGAAAGTTTGGGTCCACCCTATTGTATAAGTGCTTATTGGCCTTACAGTTGTCAATTCTTTCTAAAAAGGTTGTCTGGTCCATTTTAGATTTATCTGCTGTGTTTAATTGTTAAAATCTTATGAATGGTGACAGGTGACCATATAAAGCAACCAATTCTTTCCAAAGTTAGCCAGGGCACCATAGAATTTGATTTGCACAGAATCACTTTATTTGTCAAGTTCAATTACAGTAGAGGGATGTGTTTTGGTGTGTGTACCAGACAACTTACACAGTAACACAATACTCAGTGACAAACATGGTACCCTAGAACAGTACAAGAGGACAATGCAAGACGTCTCTTCAGCCCCTTCAGTTCATCTGGAATGCTACAGCCTGCCTTGTCTTCAAACTCTTTGACAATGAGTGCAAAAGTAGTATAAGCTTAAATTCCTAGAGCACCAAATTCACAACCAGCTGGCAATAGAGAAGTATAAGAAAAGAAATAGCTAAAGGGAGAGATAGAAGGGATTTTCTGAGAGCAATTCAAATGAGAAGGGGATAGTAGGATTGCAGGTGGTGCAGCTGTCCAGGTGACCTTAAGCATCTTTGGGGGTGCAATCTGTGAGGAGAAAGAGCACGGGTGTGAGTTGGAGCAGTGCGGGCTTCACAGCTGCTCATCTTCATTTGCTGTCCCAACTCCTTTTTATAGGCCTCCTGGATGATTGTTGATGGGCTGCAGCTGTGTTCCAGGGCCCACAGATGTGGGCCATTATGTGGCTCTGCCCTACGCTCAAAGAGTAGAATATGGGATAAGTGATGGTCAGGTCACCGCAGGGAAGGAGAGCTAAGCACCTCGTAGTAGCAGAGTACGTTACCATGGCCTGGAGGTATGGAGATACACCTTTCCCTTATACTTCAGCAACAAGTGATAAGAGCAGCCAAAGGGAGCAAATCAAGGAAGTGAGTAGGGGTTGAAGTGAGTGTTTTGGGAGGCTAGCAAGATGGAGTTGCAGTTGTCCAGATGTGAGATGTCTAAAGCTTGAACAAGGGTCATGGTGCAGAAGGCTCTGATTCAACGGATGTAGTAAAATGCAAACCTACAGGAAAAGCAGAGATATAAAAGCAGAGTTGCATGTTGTCAGCATAAAGGAGAAGGAAGATAGGATTTTGGGATATGGTGACAAGGCAAAGTGATCTAGTGTAGAGAGAGAAGAGGAGGGTGCCCAGGACCTTAAGTCAGCAATGGTGGCAAGGAGCATCTGGTGGTTGACAGTGTGAAAGGTAGTGGATAGGTCGAACAGGATGAGGACTGAAGAGAGAGAAGCAGCTTTAGCAGAGTACTTCAGTGACAGCAAGGAGCGCAGTCTCAGTGGAATGGTGCATCTTGAAACCAGACTGGCTGGGGTCAAACAGAGATTGTTGGTTAGAGGCAAATGTTCATCCAAATGAGTGTTTCTGACTTGAAGGCAGATGTTATGCAGCCAGATGTCAGGGATGAGTTCATGGTGCTCAGGAGAAGAGAGGCGGGGATGGCGTCAGGAGGGCAGGAGGAAGGTCTGCTAGGGGAGACAAGTTTTAGGACTTCATCTGGTTGAGAGGAAAGAGAGACAGTAAGATGGTAAGTTGGTGTCAGAGAGGTTAGAAGAAGAGACAGTGAGTGACTTAGGAGGAGGGCCAGAGGACATCTGGGAGAAGGTGCATTGGATGTCATCCACCTTCTCAAAGTAGGTGATTAAGTCTTCGGCAGAAAGAGTGGGAGAAGTAGGTGGACAGGGATTAAGAAGAGAAGAGGAAATGGGTAAACATTTCTTGGGGGTACAAGCAGATGATTTGCTTTTTGAGTGGTAAAAGATTGATTTAGCCATAGATACAGATGCACAGAAGAAGGAGAGGAGCGATTGAAAGGGGAAGAAGTCATCCAACAAGCCAGTCTTGCCTGAAGCCTCATATGTTTGACTCGCAAAGCTTCAGACAACCAAGGCGCAGTGGGGGACGGACAGGCAGGTCTAGAGGAAAGGGGACAGAGGAGGTCAAAAGACGACGAGAGAGCAGATAGGAATGCAGAGGTGGCGGAATCAGTGGGGGAGGCAGGAAGGAATCAGCAGGAGGGAGTGAGGGAAGAACAGAGGGAGGACGGATGGAGAAACCTTACATTATGCCAAGCAGTGACAGTGTGAAGAGAGACCAGCTTATGAGGATTAACAGAGAAGGGAATGGAGAAGGAAATAGGGGTAGCAGGTTAGTAGTGGAGCAGGCTCTAATGAAGAACAACTCCAGCCTATTATTAGCTTTGGGAGTAAATGGGGATGCAGAGAGGGTAAGATCAAAAGAGGATAGGAAAGAAATATTATCGCTGAACTTCTCTGTGGGGACGTTGTGGAAGACCAGCCGGTGTCCCAGCTTCGAGAAATGTGCTGAGAAGGATGTCGATGTCTTATGATCCATGTTAATGTTTCAACTAAACAAATGAAATACCCAGTAAATAAACCAAAACTCAATACTCCATAAACTGAAGGTAGCTAATTTCAAAGCAGCTGGTTGATCCACTTGTGGTTATATGCAACCATATGCAATCATGTTTACTGCTCTGGCATCAGAGCCCGGGACAGTACTTTAGCTTAGTCCTTGGCCTTCTTTTCAGCTTTTCTCGTGGTTGGACTTGTACATTCCATTCCAGAGGCAGGTTGGCCTCAGTGCCAGGGTAAGCTGGAGTAACAGATGGTTGCTGGAGCAAGTCTGGCCTTTCCCTCTCTCCCTCTCTCTCTCACACACACTCACTCTCTCTCTCTCACTTGCTCTCTCTCTCTCTCCTCACAATAGCCCCACTGCTGTTCTCATGGTAACACTATCTGCCAAGTCTGAAGGATTGGATTTTTACAGGACATATGAGCTCAGCACTATAGCAGTGGTGGACACTCTGCTCTCACTGTCTCTCTCCTTCTCCCCTACACCTTGATCTTTCTTTCCTCTTTCTGTCTCTATTGAGTCCTTCAACCTGGCCCATGATCTATTTCTCTCCTTTCTCTGGCTCCTCCTCTCCTCAAGTCATCCGTCATCATTGCTTGTTGAGTCAACAGTTCCTTCTATCTCTCCTTCTGTTTTTGAATCATCTAACATCCAGGATGTGAAATCCCAACCATGACTGGGCTTTATCTGTTAGTGTGTATAAATCTAACTCCTATCTAATCTCCTACATCTGCTGTGCCATTGTTCCTCCTCTCTTTGTTTCACTGTATCTTCAAAAGGCCTGCCTCTACTAGATCATGTTCTCAAGGCTACACTTGATAGTGTTATCACTGGACTGATGGTTTCAACTTGGGATATTATCACCCACCTGAAAATAATGGTGCCCATTTTGGTTTAAGGTTCTTGCTCTGTTGTGGTTTAGTTGACTATTGCTGCCTTTTCTAGACGTTAATCAGTGACACACACACACAATCACACATGCACAAACACAAACACACATGTACAAACACACACACATTAAAGATATTAGATTTAAATAGGCACAGCATGGTGTAGGAAAGACAGCCAGCTGTTCTTTGAGCAGACAGATTTCTGATATACAGAACAGTGGGCATCTGTGGTGCACTGATTGCAGGATGACCCATTCTGAATTCAAAAAATCTAAAAATCAAATGCAAGACCACACACACACAAACTTGCCCAACCCTTTCTCCATCCAAAAAAAAAAATAATTCAAATGAGTATCCTAACAGTTAAGAAGGGATGCTCGCTTTCTGTCTGTCTTTCCATCTTTCCATCCACAAGGTGAGCTCGCCTAGCTCTCTCTACCTCCTCTTCCCTCTTTTTTCCTCTGACGGCATTGTAAATGGAATGAGTCTGGTTGCATTGCTGTATTACGGTGGGATAAAGTATCAGTGCTGGTAATCTTCCGTGGATTAATGGCTTCTTCTTTATCTGCTGCGGCTGCTCCGCTCAGATGTCTGGCCCGGCCAGGAGCCTCCTGCTGGAATACTAATGACAGACAGACAGACAGCTCCAGCTCTCCCTGTCCCCAGCTCCAGCCCAGCCCACGGGAGTGTGTGTGTGTGTGTGTGTGTGTGTGTGTGTGTATGTGTGTGCGCGCGTGTGTGTGTGTGTGTGCATGTGTGTGTGTGAGGTTGGGGGGTAGGGGGGGTGAGTGAGAGAAAGGGAGCACATATGTGTGAAGTGTGTGTGTGTGTGTGTGTGTGTGTGTGTGTGTGAAGGAGAGAGAGAGCAAGAGAGACAGAGAAGGAGACTGCACGTGTTAAGTGCGTGTGTGTGTGTGTGTATGTGTGTATTCGCCCCTGAGACCCTGTCGCCTCCTTTGTGAGGTAGTCGCTGTCCTCCTTGTCCTGGCTGACACCTGCTTTGCATACAGGAGGGGCCAAGAGGAGAGGAGGGGAGGGGCAATGATGGTGAAATGAGGGTCCCCCAGGATGAGAGAGAGGGACACAGTGGGAATGAGGGAGAGAGAGCACAGGAAGAGAGAAGAGGGGAGAGGGAGAAAGACAGAGAGACAGTAAATGGGAAATAATGAATAGAGGGGAATGAAGCAGACAGATGGAGTGAAAGAAGGAAGGAGAAAACTGAGGAGGGGACAATGGAATATAGGAAGAGAACAGATCACAGCGAACCGACCACACCAGACCACACTTTCCCTGTGTGCAGATCTACTGGCAGACCCTCATTCTGTAGTAAATAGACCACTGTAGGTTTGAGCCTTTGTGGTGTGGAAACTCCAATTCCATTCCCTTAGCAAGGTCACATTTACCCCATACAGCCTCTGAGCTAAGAATATCTAGTAGGTCTTTTATGAAAAGGACCAAAACTAAACGCCATCTGCTTCCTCAGTGAAAGAAGAAAAGAAGAGGAGGAGAAAAGGAAGAGGAGGGGGAGTGACAGAAGCACACCATGTACCAACTACTGGCCATGCTTATGTGAGCAGAAATACAGTGGAGAACAATGGAAGATCATATGCCCCATGTTCACGTCATTTCCAAGGTGGAACAACATGAGAGCAGAAGCACCGACAGAACATGAGGCTTCAGTCAAAGTTAAAAATTGAATGCCAACATACTGTGGATGCTACTTATTAGTAAGACTTGAACACATCAAACTGCACACAAAAAATGTGAACATATTAACATTTACAGGGACTCTGCAAAATACCAGAAACACCACATGAAAAAGAACTACCTTTGGAGTAACTAAATCATAAATTCAAAACCAGCTACACAGATGAATCATATATAGTTGAAAGAGGTCTGGCCAGCATCAATTTTATAAAAGCAGCTCACCAACAGCCGACACTTCACAGCATATTAGCTAAACACTACAAAACTACGACCTCAAAAATTACCATAGTAGTGAATTAACACCTCTGTGACTCAACATTGTGAGCTTTGCAAGGCTGGGATTTATGGCGAGGCTGCCATCCGGAAACTTTGCTTGTATCCAAGGCCACCGCACAAAGACGCATAAGCTGTTATAAAGAGCACAAGACCTGGACTCCTGAGTAATGGGGAAAAAGTAATATGGTCTGATGAGTCGTCTCTCACCCTTTTTGCTACATCTAGATCTCCTGCCCATTGTTCAGGCTTGTCTCGGGTGACCCATATGAGTGTTTTACTGGTCTAGTTCCCCTAGATGTAGACCATGATGTAGACAGAAATTGGTCGCCTGTCTGTTTGTGATGATTTCTGTTTTGATGCTGTGAAATCCAAAGTTATTACAATAAAAATAAATGTTATTTTGGAACTGAAACAAATGTTTGCCACATTTAAAATAGATGCCATGTTTTATTTAAGGTATTCCATGTTTTATTTATTTATGCAGTCTGTAAGTTTACCGGACTTCGCTGCATCCAGACAAAGTTTGTTTAGGCATATGTTATGTCTGACAGTGTTACTAGCTCTACTTGTCATCTTCTGACTAAATGACACATTAAAATGTGTGAAAATGCATGCATGAAAATGAATGTCCATCTTTCATGAGCAGTGAAGCAAATGGTTTTTGGTCATTCATTCATTTACAAAAACTATTAAAAAAAACAACTCAGAGGGCTTTAGGGCTTTAGTCTACTACTGATTAGCAATCTGAATGGCTATAGATAATGTCATTATTTGCACAACCACACGAGGTTGCTAGTTAGCAGTTAATAGAGCGTAAAAATGGGTTGTACTGAGACCCAAACAAATCACCTATACAGTCTATGGCAGCGGAGGCCATGCTGGTAATGCTGTGGGCAGTATCTCGTGGGAGTCTTTAGGTCCAATGACTGCTCTACAGTCATATAACAGCCAAGGAGTATGAGGCTATTTTACAGGACCAGGTGCACCCTATGGTGCAAACCATAGGTGCAAACGCTGTTACCCCATGATGTTCCCAAATTCCATGATGACAACGCCCCCATACACACTGCTAAACTGTTTTCACAAACTCGGATTAAGTTCAACACCTTCCATAGCCTCCCAATCACTGCACCTAAACATCAATGAACCTTTATCGCAGCTTATGGAGGGCAGTGAGCAATGTAGATTTCTATCATCCCTCAAATATATGGAGGCTTTCCTTCTTGAAGAATGATCCAATATCCCACTACACACTTGTTCTGAAGGCAAAGAGTGGCCCTGCTCCTTAGTAGGTACCTGATATTCTTGTATTGTTGTTTTTTTCTTTGTGGTAAGTATAAAACCCTTTGCTTTCTTTCCACTGATACAGCTGGCAGCAGTGTGTATAAATGGATCAGGTGCATGAAGATGGCATCCTTCTAGTTTGAGGTCATTTCATCTTTCCAGTCTATCTGAGTATAATGTGCAGGCAGCAAAATGTCTATATAGGTAGCCTAATGATGTCAAACAACATTTAATGAACAGGTAATGGCAAGCCAACATATTTATGCACGTTCACAATTGATATCAAAAGTCTACACACCCTTTAAAATTTTCTAGTTTTTATTGCTCAAACTAAACAAATTGAAGAGTTAAAGAGGAATTTCATCTTTCAACATGACAATTTGAAGCACACAGTCAAATCAACTAAGCAATGGCTGAAAAAAAGGATCAAGTATCTTGGAACCCTGTAGACCGTCTGTGGCCTGTCCTAAAGAAGAGTGTGTGTAGGCGGTCCCTTGGAAATTTGACTGAGCTTGAACTCTTCTACAAAGAATGGGAGAAAATTCTCTCAGGTGAATTAGACATCTGTGGAGGGAGCGTAAAGCAGGCAGTTAAGAGTCAGAAGCAGGGAGCTAGTGAGTGGTTGTGGATGAGGAGGAAGCATGCTGACTGACAGCCTAACTGGGTTAGCCTTGTGTTAGCATTAGCTTGGTAGCATGCTTGAACATTAGCGTGTTTGAATTTGTTTGCAAATTAGTTTGGTAGTAGCGCCCACATAAACAGGGCCACTGTGTGGGCTAATTGTGTGACTTAAACAATGAGGGTGGCTGGACAGCTGAGGGCCATGGCATTCAGATGAAGCTGCCAGTCAAGCCAGCAGGGCCAGTCAGACTTAGCTTAGCTCAAGCAGATACAATGTGGATATGTGGACTGCTGAGTTGGCTGGGTGTCTGTTCTCTGCTTGGGCAAGTATAGGGTGTAGATGTAGTGTGTAACTTTTATAGTGTGTAACTTTGTAGAGTGTAGATGTAGTGTGTGACTTTTATAGTGTGTAACCTTGTGGTGCAGATGTAGTTTGTAATTTTGTAATGTGGAAGTGCATGTTCTGGAATAGAAAAGAATATCGATGGTATTGTGTGTATTGTAAAGTAGTGCTGTTGGTAACAAGGTGCAGGTGATAGCAGCTAATTCAACAAAACATCGGAGAAGGAAGGTGCCCAGTTGATAACCACAATGACTTGACTACACTCACTCACCCTGAAAGCTAGTACGTAGCTGGTGAATGTTGCTGCCTGTCTTATGGTGCTGTAGATTTATGACGGTGTAGCCTGATGTTTTCTGTGGTACTCATTTGCATGGTAGTATATCATTCTGTTAAACTCTGAGTTGGGCCTCTATATGAATGCTCACCTTGGATTATGGCACACGGGATTGTAACATCATATTCTGTGTATATAATGCATCTAAATCCAGAAGTTGGTAGAGACTACTCTAAACAGACTTCTATGTAGATTATTAATTGAAGGGGTCTGCATACTTACATAACAAAAGTATTTTAGGTTTCTATTTTTAATCATTTTTAATAAATTGTGGGTATACTTTTGTTTTTATCTTGATTTTACTGGTTACTATATCCAAATGAAAGCAAAAATCTGAATTAATGGGTCATTTTTCATTTCAGGCCTCAAGGCAATAAAACATAGAAAAAGGGTGACTTTTGATATTCACTGTATATATGTAAGAATGGCTCATATTTATATGTTTGTTGGGAGGAAAAGCCTATCTCTTTTTCTCTCCATCACACACACACACACACACACACACACACACACACACACAGCTTGCTAGTGAGATTACAGTAGCTCCATTTTTTGGCATTCTCCTTGCAGCTGTTCTTTACAAGTCAGATCTTGAATGGTGGTAGACATAGGCCGTTTGCTTTGGCATTCAGCTAGAGTTCTCTGAAGAGACTGTTGTATTTGTATGTGTGTGTGTGTGTGAGAGAGAGAGAGAGAGAGAGAGAGAGAGAGAGAGAGAGAGAGAGAGAGAGAGAGAGAGAGAGAGAGAGAGAGAGTAGGAGAGAGAGGTCATGCTCAACACCAGCACACTGTCATGATGCCCTGATGTGACTCCCTGCTCACAAATGCTCCCTACCCATTTTTTATTCTCACTCTCTCTCTCCCTCTCTCTCCCTCTCTCTCTCTCTCTCTCTCTCTCTCACTCTCTCTCTCTCTCTCTAGCTCTCTTTCTCTCTCTAGCTCTCTCTCTCTCTGAATCTTTTTCTGTGTGGTCCTGAGTAGTTCTCTTCTTACTTTCATCTCATTTCAAGAGATAATGAAGTGGAGCAGTTGCATCACCCTCATATTCGTTGACAAAATGTAGGATTAAAAAAACACAGACTTTGATGCTATAAAAAAGTTTTAGAAAAAGTGAAATGTTGTCAGTGAAAAAGAGAGAAAATTTGCTTTGAGAATTTGAGAAATTCAGAGTTATAATGCAGCTGTGAAGACTTTATAATCAGTCAGTGTTTTTTTTTTTTTTTTTGGCACGGCGGACATGTTGATGTCCTCTGCTGGGTGGTAGAGCACAGAGGAGAAAGAGTGCATACTGTCCCACTAGAGAATCATGTCAGTGTGTAGTGCTAGGCCAAACAACGGAGCACAGCCTGTGACATCATGCTAGAGTCACCACTGAGTTGGAGCAGGTGCACAGCCACAAGCTAGAAGATTACAGCTCCACTTTCACACATTCATGGAATGAAGTGGGGTCTGAAACGTCAAATGAGATGCACAACTGAATGGAATTAAGCAAAAAAATATCTTTTGGATTTGTTTCAGTCTCATTACCCAGATCAGAACTGGTCAAAGAACAGCTATTTGTCCGATTTTGGATGACCATTGTCTGAAGATTTGAATAAAGATGCATATGCAGCGACAATGAAGGTGTGAATGTGTGAGCAGCTCATGTTGGTTTCTCTGGAGAGAGAGAGAGGAAAACAAAGCGCCTGGGTCTCACTGGTGGTTGGAGGGATTTGGCGTGTGTGTGTGTGTGTGTGTGTGTGTGTGTGTGTGTGTGTTTGTGTGTGTGTGTGTGCACCCCAGAGCTCTTTGTGCCTTTTTGATGGACTCAGCCTTTGTTGCCACTCTACGTGTCACATACACATGCACCCCACACACACACACATGAAGCACACACACACGCACACACACACACGTGTGCAGGCAGCTACCATTGGCTCTCCAGAGAGGGGTCCCCTCCTGTCCCCGTCCCTTCTTGTCTGCAGCTGCTGGCCAGCCTGTCAGTTCCCAGGCATTTAGCCATCAGAGTTGATGCCTCCTCACGCCACCAAGTGGAAATCTGCTGCCGCTGCACCACGCAGCAAGAGGGCAGGGTTCCTCCAGGCAGCAGTGGAGGTCAAGATCCTGCCACAATGTTTCACGGGAAATCTATGATAACCTATACCATAACCAGCACATACTACAACAGAGCATGTATGTGTGGCTGTGTGTGCATTTAAGGAGGGACTGAAGGTTAAAAGTATTCCTTGTACTCATAAATTACATAATTTTGGCTTCAATATTCACAAAAGTTATTGTGGAAAATGGAGAAATTGGAGATTAAAGTAGAAATCCGAATGGGAGGGGACATTTTCCCATTTCTGTGTCTTGTCAAGTTAACCAGTGGAACCATATAATAAAGCCATACTTTATATAGCATCATGTTGGTTGTGTGCTACATTCATTACCTTGTTTAGGTATTACATTATTGATAAATGCACTTGGACTAATGGAATGTAATTAAAGTTATTTTCCTCAGAAGTAAGATAATTGCAAGTTACTTTAGTGGTTAAATATAGGTCATAGGCTGCTGAAATTCAGTTCAACAACATTAACTTGCTTTACATTATGTGTGACATACAACAGTTTTATGGCTAAGATTTGGAATGGATTACCACTTAGTAACAAATAATTCATATTGATTTGGCTTCAAAATTCCAACAGCTGGAATAACTAAATAAATAAATAGCTTTAAAAATTAGAATAGAATTGGAGGTGATGTTGACAAGTAGAGTTATCGGTGAAAAAAATAAAAATAAAATAAAAACAGGTCACAGAACCAAGCTGCTGTCAGTGTCAAACATGCCCTGATAGCTTCCCAGTGTTTAACCAAGCTGCCATTTGCCCATAATCTTTCTACTGCCTGCCTGTGTGTGTGTGTGTGTGTGTGTGTGTGTGTGTGTGTGTGTGTGTGTGCCTGAAAGAGGGAAACCTGACAGGTCTGATGCATAGTATGCCATGTCCTTGGTGTATCCCCTAACCTCTACACAGACGTCACTGTGGGGTCCAAGGCTTGTGTATGAAAATGTGTGCGTGTGTGCATACATATTTGTTTATGCATATGTGTGTGTGTGTTTGTGTTTGTGTGTGTTTACGCTGGCTTGTGTGCATACATGTGTGTGTGCGAATTTCCTGCACCTGACACATGAAAAACAGGCAGAAGGCTGGGAATACCAGAGGGATGAAGAGACGGAGGTTGAGCGGCAGGGCAGGTGGAAGGCAGGGAGCAAGGGGCCGAGGCCAAAGGAGAGGGGGCTTGGCGGCGGGGGGGCTGCGCACTTCAGTTGGTAATTCTGGCCGGGGTCGCACAGGCCTGGACCTCATTAAGAGAATTGTCTGGGAACTTTCAGGCTCCGAGCTGTCATCATGTCATCTGCCCGCATGTCACGGGAGGCAGTGTGTGGAGAACAGAGCGAGGCTGCACAAAGCCTTCCCTGCTAATGCGTCTTTCACTTTCCCAGGTCACACAATCCACCATTAGAGTCAGTCAGACAGTAATCATGCTCGCACACACACACACAACCAAACCCATTTCCCAGCAAACACTTTGAGATACAACCCCGTAATTGACATGCATACGTCTGACATCTGTGGGCTAAGGTGTATTAAAGGTAGGTACATCATCTCAACCAGTAACGCTTTTGATCGCCTTTGAACGTCTTCTCTCTTCTCTCCAACACCCCCCTCTGTTCTTAATTTGTATTCACAGGGGGGTTTACATAGATGTGAATTGGGGGGGATTTCAGGATCTCTCTCCAACAGCTTTTTAAAGGGGGCGAGGTATCAATCAGGTGATGATGTTACACTGATGCAATGTTTCAACTTTAAGAGGAGGTTTCTTCTGGAAGCTCCACTTTCTATTATTGATGAGGTTTCTTTGGAGGATGTAGAGATTTGAAAATGTAAACTATTGTCGTTTAATTCTATTATACCATAACTACCAATTTCATCTGTCTGTCTGTGCTTGAAGTGAGGCTACAGTCCATGTCCGCTGAACTGTGAGAATCTGTCCGAAGGAGCTAGAGGCGAGGAATCACAAGAACACGTTATAGTGCATGTGAACCCGTTTACTCTCATGCTTCCAATGGTATTTCAAAGCATTCACCAAAGAAACAGAATACAGTAAAAAATCGCATTCCATTTCAAAAGTCTTTACATTCAGGAGTGCATTCCTTGAGTATAAATAGAATAAAACATCTGAGTTATCATAGAATATAATCTCTCTTTTAAAAAAAATGTTTCTAACCAGTTCAGTAGTAGGAAACATCGCATGTACATGGAACAGAATATATACAGAAAGAAAGGAAATGACAAAGGACATTCATAGATCAGCAGGTGCACAGCATTGTGTTCCCATAACCCAGAGATTAAATAGGACGCAATCATATATCTGGAAAAAAGATCAACAGCTTGCTCTCATTATAAATATATATATATTAAAAATTGAGCTACACATTGCACTTTAAGTTTGTAATCAGCCTGGGTAGAGTATGATATTGGTTCACATCTAAGATCATACATATCACAGTACTTTAGGGGAGAGAGGGGTGATTATCCCAGAATAAGACATAGGGTTGATTGGGGTCAGCTCTTATTCAATTTCCATTTCAGCAGTTGGATTTAAATTGTATTTTAAGAATAAATTAAATTAAATTAAATTGTATTTTAGGAGCAAAAAGGCATACATCTCATTGTAATTGTTTTGAAGCAAGTGGGGGAAAAAAAGTGCTTTCTAATAATAGAGGCTAAAATGACAGAATATAGAATGTAAAGTTTAAGTGACCTCCTGACATAACGAAACTGAATCAGAAATGACTCCAAAACCCTGCTTAGAGGTGAGAAGGCGCTATGGCTGACTAGTTGGTCTTCTTGCAGCTGTTTGTCTCTGCTTTCTCTGACTCGTCTTTGGCCTTGAGGGATCCGCCGTCTTCCTCGGCACGGCAGGCCGAGGAAGGCTTCCCCGCCGCTCCGTTCTCGCTGGACTCTTTGGTTGCGGCGGCGGAGGTCGTCCTGGTGGTCGTGCCGTTATCGATAGAGGCTTTCTTAATCTCGGCGGTGAGGGCGGAGTAAGGGGAGTAGCCGGTGAAGAGGGTCTTGTAGACGGCTGACTCGATGGCAGCGAAGGGTGAGGCAGAGGAGCCGGTCAGCATCATCCTCGACTGGGAAAAGAGGATAAATAAGGATAAATGTGTGTGGACGGAAGCAGGGGATGAGGGAAGGGGAGGAATGTGTTTGTGAGGATTAGAGGTGAATGTGTGTGTGTGTGTGTGTGTGTGTGTGTCTGACCACTGCCAAACTGTTAAGAAGCCCAAATTCCTTCACCTCCAACTCAGTCTGTCATCACTTATTCTGAGTTTCAATCAAACGTATAACATAATACAAGTTGTCTTTGACATATCTTTCTTTTTCTTTTGCACGAGCATAAAAAAGTGACTTGATTCAGGATCACAGCATGCTAACAGGCCGGGGATTATGTTGCATAGTTATGACGTCAGAGGATTATGTGATGGCTAACAAGCTAACGTTCGCACCTGGTAACATTCTGTGAGTTTATGCCTCCTTTGTGCAGCCAGTTTTGAAAATGCCAAAGACTTGCTGAATGCATTTCTGCACTACAAGCAGTAGTAACGCTCCAAAAACAAGGTGGGAAAATCTATGTTTCCGTCACAGCAAGACAAAGATGTCGTATTTACTGTGGGAATACGGGAACATTTCTGAAAGCTTCAGCAGGAAGAGACAGAAGTCTCTTCTGCGAATTTCATAATTCCCCCTTGAATAAATGGGGAGTCTACTTCTATTACAACCTCCCCGGTTTGGTTGTGGAATTTTTCATTGAAAATGGATTGCATGACTGAAAATGGGGGAAATCACAGTATGATGCAGAAAATCACCCAACATGTTCTGCATCTGCCTGTAGATGTCACTGAAGGACAGATGAGCTTTTATCCTGGTGTCACACCAGTCTGCTTTCCTTTTTTTCACTTTTAAACACCACAGAAACATCAAATTGTTACCCTTGTTGCATAAAGTTTAAAAGTGGTTTGTGTTGCACTAAAACACATTTGACTGAAGGTTAGGCAGCTGAGGTATGATGTAATTTGCTATAACAACAGTTGTGATTGGTGTAAATATTACCCTTCGATTAATAGGTTACATAAATCAAGGGATGACTTTAGCAATTTTAACCACAAACTACAGGTTAAAGAAATACTGCATCTTCATATTTGTGACTGTATTCTATGCACTGTGTAATGTGATAACTTTAGTTGTTTTTGCACCTTTGTACCAATTTACATGCAGTTGATTTGTTAACATGAATTGCATTGTTATTACAGCTTATAGGGTTATTCTATTTTTTCAGATCTAAAAGCTATATATTATATATATATATATATATATATACATATAATAGCATGATTATGATTATGATTAATATATTATAATTATTATTATTTTATTCATTAGGCAACACATTGGTTACATGTAAAGATAGTTGATTTTATTTATTTTAGATAGATTTATGATCCATTTAAAGAAATATATAACTTAAAAATGTAACTGAAGGTTTTGTGTCTGCATTTCATGAAAATTTGCATTTTACCTTGTCTTTAATGGCTGCAGAATATTGCAGAAAACCTCTGTTTCTAATTGCTGATTTTTGGTAGATTATGATCCTATTTTTTTCCATGGAAAGCTGGGAGACAATTATATGGTCTCTGCCTTTCTCGTCTTTCCGGATGCATCCTTCCTCACCATTTCTATATTTTATAAAATGTGTGTGCTAACAATGTGGGATACACATTACTGTGTTCTTCTGTTTATGGGATGTGAGTATGTGGGGACCGGAGAACATCAGCAACACAAACTAACAAATAGGAGGTTCGACACGAGTCTTGGATGTGATGAAATGGTTCGTCATTAATTTGACAGATCAGAGTTAGGAGGAACTAACAGAATGAGAGTTGAGAGAAGACATGGTAGATTTATCTGTGTCTCAGTCAAGAGCACAAGTTTCCCAGAGAAGAGAAGAGGGGATGATGCAAGCTGATGAAAATGATGCAAAAACCCCAGCCCTACGGGTAATACCGAGCTAATGTGAGTCACCATAGCTAAAACTTCAAAAAAGCAGAGGGAGAAAGGTCATTTAGAAGACAAGGCTGGGGCAACACCACACGGTTAGAGGGAACTGCAGCACCAACACATTTGTTTTACCTAAGTTAAGATCTCAGTAATAGTGAAACACTGTAACTGATTAAAGTTTCTTTAATAGAACAGAATAGAACAGGATATACCACTTTTTTCTCCAACCAGGGCTTGAGATTTGCCAATTCTCAGTGATATAATGGACCTAAATTACTTGCATGACCTTCATTTTGTGCCAATGTTTTTCTTTTCCACGCATAAAATGTCAAGGAAACAATGACAGGTAGCTGCTACACTAGCTACATTATGTTTTTAAAAATCCACTGATTGCTGTAATATGTGATCAGAGTTATATTTCATGACTGACCTTGTTGACAACGGTGAAGACAGTGTAGATCAGCATCAGGTGCTGCTTCTGGAGCGGCAGGTACTGGGTGTGCTGCAGGGCGAACAGCACCGACCCCACCAGGGTGATCTTGGTGGGGCTGAACGGACATACACAGAAAAAAACGGCGGCTGAATATGTGATAAAAAAGATGAAATGATCTGAAATAGTGAGCTTGATGTCTGTAACACCGCAGATGTGGATTCCACACTTCAATATGCTTGAATTACCATGCACAAAGAACGTCAATATGTCACCAACATATTTTTAAAAAACATATTGGAGACACCTGTCATCGCCGGAGAAGTACATGGCATTCTTTCATGTAACTGTGAAATAATTCAAATCCCATTTTGATGCTGCCTTGCTTGAGAAGGACAGAGGTAACCTGAGGAGAACCTGATTTCTGTTGGGATTGCGAGGGAAAGTTCAACAAATGGATTTTTAAACACACATGGCAGCCAACAGTAAGTTTAGAATATCCTCAGCTTTGATGAGTGTCTCCAACTTTGGTTTAAATTTCACAAAGTGGCATATGAACATTTTGCAGTGTATAAAAAAATGTAGTTTAATGACACCGAAATCAGCGATGCAATATCATTACTGTCCTGTAGAGGACTTACTAAGACATTTTGAGGAGCTCATTGGTCTCTGGTTTCCAGATCCCTCGAACCAGCTGCTCAAAGTTACTCATCAGACCGCCTCCAGCACCTACAGTGAAGGCAGAAGAGAGAGGCATGGTCAATACAGATTACATACAGCACACGTTTCATATTATCTAAAACTCTTGTGAATGCTCCACTGAAACGATATTTCAAAACATTAAGGAAACGAACAATCCTTCCACACACATACGCACACAGTGTGACACACGAACACACACAGACACACTCACAGCCACTGACCTTTAGCCCATCCGATGGCTATCATGACCAGCAGGCTGTCCTTGTACTTGCCGTGGGCCTGGGTGACCCCTCCGAGCACCTTCCACGTCCTCGTCACCTCCTTCATCCCCGACAGCACCAGCCTGAGCGGCAGCAGGGCCGCGCAGCAGTACACCAAGTCCTGGGGACAGTAGAACACTAGGTACCTGTAGAGACACATGCAAACATATGGCTCAGAGAACTAGCACACACACACACTCACACACACACAAACACACACACATATAACACACATAATACGCACACAAGTACCAGATTCGCCTCCACACAAATAGAGTACCTGGTTTCAGCTTCTTATGTAAATTCTGTGGACAGTAAACAAAGCCATGGATTATCAAAGGCTCTGATAAAACATTTATAATATCTGCCAGTTTCTGTCCTGTACCTCATTTTACCAGTAGAGGGCACTGTGTATTTTATTGAGAAGAGTGTAATCATATTTGCCACCAGTAGAGATTACCAAAGCTTCATATTTTGAGCTGAGAAGAATGAGCTCTCAGCCTCTCTGTCTATTTCACGCTCCCTTTATAGGGAAATTAACTCGTTGCATATTGATCCTACTGGACAAGAGAATCAAAGTGGTAGCATTGCTCTCTTTATTTTTGTATTTCATTTTATTGGTGCATAGACGCATGAAAATTAACACATTTATGAGTATTCTTCAGAGTAGCAGAGGGCAAGGCCTTCCCACTAACCCCATCACTTTCTTACTTCTGTGCTCTCCTTCCTCTCTCACTGTCCCCCCCCCCCTCTAACTCACCAGACGAGTGAAGCCAGCAGGACATTGGTGCTGTTGGACAACGGTGCAACAGGCGGCTCGGCCATCATGATCCCAGACAGCACAGCTCCGCCGAAACAGAAGAGCATGGAGCTGAACCAGCAGGCAAAGGGGCTCCTCCTGGACACCTCCAGCGCTCCTGCACAAGAGGAGAAGACTCTTCATCAGGATAATTGCAGTGAATTCCCTGTATAGCCCCCTATATTTTGCACTGAAAGGCACTGAAATGAGTTGCAGCAGCGTCTAAATATTGTGGGCTCTTAAAAAAGCGTGCGAGCGTCTCTAAAAGCCAGGGAAAAGCCTGTAATCATTACTGCCGTTGCAATAAATAACACCATTATCATAATAATCATTAAGGAACGACTACTATAATCATCACACTAAAATGAGCACTGAGGGCTGTTTTAGTGGATATGGGTAATATGCCAGACTAACAGGCCATTTGCTGATCTCTGCAGTAGCATTGAGCAACCAATTCAACTTTAACATGACAGAGCAGCAACAGATGACGACAGTGGAGTCAGACACGATGGCAATTCCCTGTCTGAATCATAATTCTCGCAATCTCTAGCACTGTCTAAACATTAACTTGCCTCACCTAGAGTCAACAAACAGAGAGAACTAGAACAGCTCAAAGTGCAGAGTAGAGGTTCAGAATTACGTTACAAACATTGACAAAATCACATCAGTTCAGTGAAGATAAGTATCAGTTACACAACGCTCCCTCTGTATCTCACACTGTTTAATAGGGACTCTGTATTCCTTTCTCCCCTTATTCTTAGAAAACCTTTAGTGCGCAGACTGCATCACATGAGCATTCAATTATAGGCAAGTGGCATGAATTCTGCAGTGTATTACCAAGTTACTGTGTTTGTGTCTCTGTGCTATGGGTGGGCAAAGCAAGACGGTGTTTTATTTCCAAAATTATGACACTGAGACAGTTGATTTTGCCCTTTCAGCCTTTTATGCAGCTCCATACCTCTACAAAGTTAGTCCAATACTATCCAAGATGACATTAAGGAAGCATGATTAGTCTGATCCTACCAAAAATAATGCTATCAAAGTACACAAGTATATGATTCACCCAACTTTAGCCAGGTGGCTCTCCGTAAACATGGTGAACCCAAAGCTAGTTGCACTGTCAGTGTGGCCAGGCAGGGCCACACTGGTAATCTAACGGGATTAAAGACAGATTATAGACTCCTGAAGAGAGACAAGTAAACCAGGAGGATTTATAGATCTATCTGCCTCCTCTGCAGACTCTAATTTCATTACACTGGAGAATAGTAACCCCAGTGTTTGCTCAGGCCCCCCCTCACCTTCTTCATTTATGTTTCCCCTCACTGCTAAAAGAATATGAAAATTACAAAGAAGCTTCATCCATTTTGTATTGACCACCCAATCAGTATGGTCAGTGTTTGGAGTTAGTCTTTATAAGTGAGAGCCATTTTGGAACAGCAACAATTTGGAATAGTTGTGGTACTGGAACAGGAAAGCACTGAACTCAGCATATGAGTTTACAACACTATATCACAAATGATAACACTATAGTAATGAGCATTGGATATATCTATTCATAGCACTTCATACAGGCTTATCTGTTTGAACTATGGTATAGGATGCCCATGTTACATAAGCGTGTAGAAAGAAGAACACACACAAACACACTAAATGTGAACCTTTTTCACAGTTCTCCTTTCTGCAGCTTCACAGCTGATGCACATCTACAAACAGAAAGTCATTATTATTAAATAACCAAAACAATAGCTCTAAGCCAACTGGCATCATACAAAATAAGTGACAACAGACTAGAGGCCTAAGCTGTCTCTTTACCTGCATTAGAATAACTGTCTCATCATATGATCTCACCCCTTAGACAACAATATAGCAAAACAGGTGGACAAAGACATAATTGCTGCTTAGGCATAACCTTAGCTACTATAAAGATGAATGGGAGTGAATGATATAGCATTACTTCCCTGTCTAAAGAGAGATGTTCACCTGCAACATCAGGAAAGCAGTGTGAAATATCACTCTTAAAGTCAAGATGAAACGGCATTTCGAGAGTATCTAACTTCCGTATCGTGACGTATTTCCGAGTGAAACAGGAAAGACAGGCGGGACACGTTAGGAGGAATTTGATTTGAACGTTGAAAAGTGGGTGTGTCATAACACCCGAAGACACACCAAAGTACCATGCTGTTGCTAGCTAGCTAATGGGTGGATGTCATGATATTATTGGTTGAAATTGGTTATGGGCATGCTTACGTAAGCACACGGCATATTTTGTTTTACAGGAAGAAAACATGATTGAATTTTGATATAAGAATACAAAGAAATTGATTTTTTGTATTTTTTTTGGCATATATTGGTATATAGGTGCACAATATGACCGGGGATGTGATCTAAAAGGGTTAAAAAGGCATTTTTCATTTCATCTCGACTTTAAAGGATGTTGAAAATGTTGTTTGGCTTTATCTCGGTTTTGCCCTTGAACAAAGTTGCTTTGTAATGTCACTTGGCAGAGCAGACAGAGGACTGAATGTGAAAAAAGTCTGATGTAATGAACCTCGTGTGGTTAAAAAGCAGTTAGTGCCAAGGGGGAAGTTTGACAGCAACAGGAGGGAATACAATACTGTTGCTAATGCTTTTACACGTGAAAGCAAAAATCCAATCAGATGACATTCTGTAGGCTAGGGAAGAGAAGATGGAAACATGCCTATAGTTTGTTTAAAAGTGTTAAAAGTGCCATACAGATGATTTTCTCCTGCGCTGGACTTCACATATGATGACAGAATCAGCACGCATGCAGGTACATAGCCTTTAGCTTTATGTCCTACAGCAGTCGTAGCCCACAAGTTGTAGTTCACAAGTTCAGCACTTAGCCTAAATAGTGAACAGAGCTGCTCTGTCGTCACCTTTAGGTCCAGAGCAAAACAAATCGCTTCAGCTGTAGTCAGCATCGTGGCCTGTTCACTGACGAGCGCTGCACACAGAGCGGCTTCTCGAGAGGGAACTGGTGTCGCAGTGGAGAGTCCTGCACACTCTGCATTCAAATCACTTGATAAGCATGAGTTCAGTCAACACATGTTGTATATGCAACCAAAGCATTCACTGGTAAGTTTGAAAGTTCACTTGACGTGCAAGATTCAAGGTACTTTCCAATTCAAATGTAAGATTTTTGAATTGGAAAAAAAAATCCTTTAATACCATCTAATTTGTTTCTACAACCCAGAGTCTATTCCTAGCATTTGCTTTAACATATCTGGGAGTACCAGCTGGGTGGTATTTACATAGGATATTTGTGTGCCAGTGACTGACGACTTATGTGTCACTGGATTGTCCCGGTGCGGTAAAGACAGGTGTCAAGATCAGCCGACAGAAACATTTACCTTGCTCACATTTCAGAGTGAAACATAATACGCTGCTGGGCCTGCTGGGACACTGTAGTTTAGGCTACAAACACACCTTTGCCAGATCGAGAACCTGAAAGCATAGTAAGTCTCCTGCATTTGCGTTTGAAGGAGAGACATTTACAAGTCAAATTTGAGGAAGAGAGTGACTGAGACCAAATACAGCACAGCCCTGACTTGTCCTGCTCCATCCGGTCTGTTGTATTTTCCATTCCACCCTCTCTCCCTCCCCCCCCCTCTCTCTCTCTCTCTCCCTCCCTCCCTCCCTCCCTCCCTCCTCTCTCTCTCTCTCTCTCTCTCTCTCTCTCTCTCTCTCTCTCTCTCTCTCTCTCTCTCTCTCTCTCTCTCTCTCTCTCTCTCTCTCTCTCTCCCTCCCTCCCTCCCTCCCTCTCTCTCTCTCTCTCTCTCTCTCTCTCTCTCTCTCTCTCTCTCTCTCTCTCTCTCTCTCTCTCTCTCTCTCTCTGTCACTCACTCACTCTTTCTCTTTCCAAACAGGAAGTTACAGAGCAGGGTTGTATAGTGTCCCATCCACTCATGGCTTTTTATCATCTTTTTATCATCTTTCTATTGTCTTTTTATCATCTTTTAATCTTAATTTAATCTTACTTTTATTTTATTTTAACCCTACTGTTTATTTTGGTTTTCATTTTACGATTATCCCACTATTTACTATCTGAACTTAATCCCTGTTTACTATTCTTTCATTGCTTTTTAAAGTCAAATTTTGAGTATTCTGCTTTTATTTTGTCTGTTAAAGCACTTTGTGAACTCGGTTTTTAAAGGTGCTATATCAATAAAGTTATTATTATTATTATTATTATTATTATCCCTCCTCTGCTCAGGGCTGCAATTGTGATGATCTGGACTCAGTTTTGCCTTTCAGAGACTTATGAGTGATCTTAAATGAGTATATTTACTATGAAAAGCTTACAGAACTAGATCTTTATAAATGAACACAAAGGGCAAGGGATCTTTAGACTGTTGGGACGTGTCCTGTGTTGTATACTGCAGCAGTGCCGGTACGTCCTGCAGCCCTGGTTAAAAACAGTCACTTAAGTCTGCTCAAGGAGAACATCTCCCCTACCATACACACCATTATCTTATCTAGGCTTTAAATAAGGCGTCCCTCCTCTCTCTTGAACCTCATTCCCTCTCTCTCTCTCTCTCTCTCTTCATCTCTACTCCTCAACTCTGTTCTCTTGATCTTAATTTCTACTCTTTTAATCCTCCCTTTTTTTCCCAAGTCCATTCCTCTTTCTGCCGCTTTCATTCTCACTCAATCTTACCCCCTCTGCTAAGCCGATTCTTTCTTTCCTTTGCCCTCTTTTCTTTTAAACTCTGAACCTCACTTCCCATTCCTTTCCCCTCCTATTAAACAGCCCCTCTTCCCACTTTAGAGGGAGCATTACTAAAGGAATGAATGGGCTATCTCTGCTTATTTTTGGCTTGAAGAGCGGTCCGCTGATTGACATAAAACTACCACTCCACTTCCCCTGTCCCTGTCCTCCCATTTCTTATACAAACCATGCATAGTAATGTTTATAAATGGGCCTAAAATAACTCCACACTAAAGTGCAGTGACAGTGTAATAAACATTTAACAGCAAGAGGGAAACATATCTCTTTCTCGAGCATCTGTTTAAGTTCAAACAAGACCTTCAATGACACACTCTCTATTAAAGAAAAAAACGACTTCAGTTCAGTTCTAGTTAGTTCAGTGTTTTATGCATAACAAAATGTCCTGTTGCTCTATATTTTCATAAGTGAGGCATTTGAATGATGATTAGGGTCCTTTTGAATATCTTTTGAATAAATGCCATTTCAGAAAACCGTAAGGCTGTTAAGTGCATTGTGGAAGTCCTGAGCAGATCCAGCGTTGCCTAAATTTAGACAGCACTCCCAGAACGGACGGAGAGATGGAAGGAAAGGAAATAGAAAGGCAAGAGAGAGAGAAAAAAACTTCATAACATTCCTTTCCTTTCTAGGGGAAAACCAAACTGGAGCTAGCAAGCACTCCCAAGTGTTTTGTGTCTTCTATGAAACAATTTTATTTTGTTTTCTTCTTACATGAGCGAGATTTTAAGACTTACATCTCTCTTTTATAATCCTCCCTCCTCAAACACATTGTTTACAGGGAAGCACAAACAGTACAAACACACGCACAGACACACACTTATTGTCTTCCTACATCGCATACAGTATGTAGACTTAAACCCTATCAGAATGGTCATCCGGTCCAAAAGTTTCATTGCCCAAATCCCTCATTCATGGATCACTCCCCATACACACACTGCTGAGTCCTAGTGTTAACACACACAAAAAACAAACAAACACACGCTCTCTCACACACGTACAGAGGTGATATGAGGCTTTGCGTTGTGTTTGCTGACCCATGGTATTTTTGGGTGTCCGTATTTTCACTCTCTCCCTGTCTCTGTCTCTCACAGAGAGATAGATGGGAGCAGAGGATAGAGGGTTAAAAGGTCGCAGGAGTTCAGATGCCTTGCAAGGCAAGTTCGAAAATAGATTGTTGATCTACAGCGGCGGGACTACAATGGACTGTGTGCGTGTGTGTGTGTGTGTGTGTGTGTGTGTGCGTGCGCCTGTGCATGGGTGAGTGGAAAGTCAGCTCTGGGTGCAGTAAAGTCCACCTGTCACTCCATCTACTATCTCAGTGACATAACATACTTGGCTCAACGCCCATCTTTGGTCTCAGCTCATACAATAGGCTGTGGCTGTGAGTACAACAGTGGGCACTGTCAAGTTAGGATTTTTATTGTTATTTATTATGATGACTGAGTTTGTGTGTTGTCGGTGAAATGTGGTGTAACACAGAGGGTATTAATGTGCAATAGTCTCTGTGTTCACAGAAGATTTCTTCCACTTTTATTTGACCTAATAATGATCCCAGTTAATAGTTCATATCATTTCTGGCACAGTAAATATTTAATCCTAGTCTCTGTATTGTGATTGTCAGTTTGTGGATTATAGATAGAAGCAGATTCAAATCAGCAGTAGGTTTACATCTTAGTTATGTGGGTCATGGGGAAACTTCCTTGAGGCAAAGCTAAACACGAGGTCTAATTAATATTGATAGGCCTCTAGTTTCAGCCATCAGGGAGGGAGATATCCAGCAGCATATCACTTCATACCAGTTCAACAGTCTGGTAGTGACGTCCCACACCCTGACAAACCAAGGTATACATGCACACATCACCAATCTCTACTGGGGTGAGGGTGGGGTGGGGGGATAAGAGGGGGGCTATTGCAACTAATTTATTTAATAATTGGTTGATTGATTGCAGCAGGACACCAGTGTGTGTCTTACTCCCTGCCCCTCTATCTGGCTTTGCTTATTTGTTCATTATAAAGTAATTATATATATTATATATTAAAAAGTCATTATATTCTAACCAAAAATTATAACCACAATGATTTGACAGTGGTTATTATAAGTCCTACAGCTCTTAATAAGAGTGATGCTAATCCATAATGCAGCACTAAGTATGAGATTAAAACTGTGAGGATTCTGAACATAAATCCACGATGGGACAGCCCGGCCGGTTTAGTATTAAATGTTACGTAATGGCATTCAATTCACTAGAACTGATGGAAATGGACGATAAGCCTAATTCTGAAGAGAAGAAAAGAGAATTGAAGTCTAGGTTATATGCATACAAATAGAATAGAACAGAATAGAAGTTTCAAAGTTTCTGACAACTTTGAACACTGAGTCTCAAATTGTCAGCTGTCAAACAAAGCGAAACAAACTGGTTTAGCTGTTTAACTCTGTGTAAGCTGTGGCGGCTGTGCAGGTAAAGTAACAGCAAGCGCTTTAACTTCGTGTCAGCCACTTACCTGGCTGCTCCCTCAGAGACATTACTGACACAACATAGTGCGCCATGTCAAAGTATGGAAACATGGGTAAGTTTGCCAGTCCGTGGGACAGCTCATCCAAATTCAGCACCCCGAACAAATCCATAATCTTATTTCTGAAACTCTTTAGCAAGAGTCGGCTATTCTAGTTAATCCCAACGAGGTGATAAAGTCGAGGCAGGGCAGCGGTCCAACTCAGAGCATCAGGGCAAACACTTGGCTTTATCCTACGGACTGTCAAGTCTTGTGCAAGCCGCTCGTACAAACAGCTGTGCGTCTGTTGATAGGCTACACGAGCGCCAAGTTGCTCACAGCTGGTCAGTTGCCTTCACAGATCACCCCTCGTCGCCGGGCAACAGATCTGTATTGCCAGAGGATGGTCATCATCGGCGTTACCCCATCAACGACATGTTAGCAGCGCATAGGCGGAATTCCTGGTACGTGTTCCGCCATGCTAGTGATGTGGCGGGTGGAGCCAGAGCGGCTTTGTGATTGGAGGAATGAGAGCGGAGCGAGCCAATCACGTTCCTGAGTTTTAGAGCACGCAGACGCGCAGACACACGCACGCACACGCGCACACACACAATATCACACGAGTATTCCCACAGGGGTCAGTACTGTATCTTTGTTATCTTCCTCTGTTGCTGTGTAGTCCCATATAAGGCAGAGTTGTCTACTTTGATATTAGAGGCTTTTGATCATTTCCAAGCTGTGTTCAAAACAGCTTTCCTCTGTAGCTGAATATACAGTAGCTCCCATTTATAATCTTCCATGTCTAGCCTGCAAATGATGCTTCTAGTCTGCACTTATATCAGATGTTATAAATCTGAAGCTGGAATGTGTAAAATCATATTTGTATCATAATATTTGCGACCAAATGTAACAGAGTTGTTCTTACATGTATAATTACACTAAACCTGTCATTTTATTTTGTATACCTGACAGTTTTTTTTTAGCTCCACTGAAACTTCTGCTGTCATATAGGCTACAGTATGTACAGTAAGAGCCCCACCTCCTGCACCCCTCCTTCTCCTAGGCCCCATAAACTTCCTGTCCCCCTTCACCTTTTGCTGTGTTCCCCTATGGGAGAAGAGCTGGAGTGCCATATTGACTTGGAGGATTTGTTTTGTTTTATTTCATGTCAGAGAATAAACGGACGTCAGCTCCAAAGATATCCGGGTTTAGGTCATCCACCTTCCACACAACGCAGAATTTCACCGGTTACACAAACACTATGAACCCAGGGTCATTTAACTTTAATCAAGACCCGTTTTGCATCGCAGGAGGTTTGATACATTATTCAATCATTAATAATTCAAACTAATTAATTCATTGACACGTTATGTAACCTAATATGCCATTTTAAAGCTCTGAATGCAAAGGACAATAACGTATGAAAAACAAAAAGTATCTCCCCCAGTGTGCCTGCTTTCCCATGTTGGATCACATTTTTACATTGTTGGACAGGACACAGAAACTTGAGAGTGTTGACACAACAACAGTTGTGAACCTATGATGTTGTGAGTACAGAGTATGAGAATACCCCAGAATACCCATAATGTTTAGCAATAACACTCTCAGAGAAAAGAGACAGAAGTCAAGTTAGGCTCAAAATATGTAGGTGAGGCTGGGGCTGGTTGAAACGCTTTTTTGTGTTTCTCTGACTCAGTGTATTACACAAGATTCGTTTCAACATCAATAGATAAGCAATACGCTTAAAGTCTTGAGTAAAAATTGACATGTATTGACATATTTTTGGAAGAGTTAAACACAAAAACACATGAATTTTCAACCATTCATTATTTTGTATAGACACCAGAACATGTGTCTTAATGTGTGTAAAATAGTTGTCTCCATTTTGCTTATCAAATAATCATTGGCTCTGGAGAGCAGATGGAAAGTAATGAGTGGTGTAAAAGAAAACCTGCAAACCAATCAGGATTTGCCCCGCTACACTCACTCCAACTTGGGGGGATTTTTAAGTTGTGAGCAGCTGCACACTGAAAGGCAGGTTTGTGGACCTTGTATGACCATAATATTTAACAAGAGCTCATAATGTATGATACAAGCTGCACCTCTTCATCTAGAAAAAAGACCTGCTGATTTCTAACATGTCCACCTGGCTTTAATGACATGATCTTGTCGCCATATTGGACTCTGTAGTTATGCCTTTAGTTCCGGGCTCACGGTTTGAAGAGTATGTTGAAATATTTTGCTGTGTCTCTTATACTATCTATTTTTTCTTTTGAAGTTCCTGACCATTTTCTGTAACTTTAAAATATTTGAGATTATTAACTACTTAACTACAGCTAAAAAAAATAATTGTTCTGACCTTTATCTAGCTTCATATAGCAACTCAAAATAAGCTTTAGTCAAAGCTCCCCTTCTTCCTTTTCAACCAAAATAATGGTTTATGGGTATACACAACATACAAACTTTTATTACTACAATATGACAAAAATTACTCTCACCTCAAGGTTTTGTGTCTCATTAGTGAAATTACCTCATGGGTATGCTCAGAATAATACTGCAGCTCTATGGTATGAAGATTATTACACAGCACCCTCTAATGTGGCTGAAACAAGCACTGTGACAACCAGCTGTGGCCCATACCTACCACTCTGTGTGTGAGGCTGACATTTTCCATCTATCCAGACAAATGTGTGAGTAATCATGTTATTTGGTGCCGTCTACAGAATCTTTTATATTCAGTTCATAGGTAGACTCGAGGTACACTTAGATCTAGACTAGAAGCAGAGAAGAAAGTGCAAGTAAATATTTAAAAACGTACTCAAGTAAAAGGCATAGTGCAAATTATTTTCAGGAAATTGTTGAATGAGTAGTAATACTGTGTTTAAGGACACTTCAGCAGGACACACAGTTTTTAATGGACACAACATTGGCTGTTGGGGGGGTTCAAACCCAAAACCTACCACTAGGCCACCCTGCTGTAAACTCCCCCAAACTCCTTCATACAGGGAGGCAGAAAGCTCACATCACACAGTAATGTCAGTATCATTTTGACGGAGCACCTAGTTATTCACCTACATCTCTATAATGCCTCTCTATAGCTTAATATCCCTCAGTATGTTTTAGAAAGCTTTAGTGAGATGTTGTCACACTCGAAGATATTTGCAGGGAATGCATGCAACAGTTTAATCTGAATAGGACTTGATTTTGTCAAAGTTTTGTTGGAGGCCTATACATTATAGTAAATAACCTGGGAGGTAAGTGAGTACAGTAGGAATTTTGTAAGATTTTGTGAGAGAACCTGTAATGTGAAAAAACAGCCACTAGATGGAGACAGTAGACCAGCCATTATATACTTTACTATGGCGGCCTCTGCTCTCATATAATCTAGTACTGAAACATAACCATCCATCATCAGCAACAGTCTAATGGGCAGTAATTTCATATTCTCTTGTTAAAATGGATAAATCAGCAAGTGACTGGTTGGACTGCATGCAGGATATAGTCAAAATAAAAGGAAAAAACAACAAAAAGGCCCAAAGAAAGGGGTCTCGCTCTTCTGTATTGGTTAGAAGAAAATGTCCTGGAATGGATTTGATCATTCAATCAAGAAGTGTAGAAAATTGCAGTTGTTGCTAAAATTAATATTCTCCTTGACTACTTCCACCCCAAAATACTTGTTCTTTCTTGATTTGAGCTATCTTTAAGACCCACGTGTTTAGCTTAGTGGTTTGAAGAGCATGACATCTCCAGGGTCTCCTCGATATGGTCTCTGTTTTGTTTTGTTTTTATTATTATTTTTTTTTTACATTTTCACCTTTATTACATAGTTAAAAGTAGAGAGAGACAGGAAAGATGGACATGCGACAAAGGTCCTGGGCCAGAATCTAGCCCAGGATGTCGCATTTACATGGTACGCACCTTAGACCACTGAGCCACCAGAACGTCCCAATATGACTGTTAAGGGCATTTCTAAAATGACATGTCAGACAGTGTTTTCACTATTACCATAAAGAGGAAGTGCCGGTGTTCCCCTTATTTTGACCGTACTCTGGATTATTAAACACATTAATTCAACACAAGTCTTTGTGTCATTGTGTTATTATGGTGGAAAGTCCCTTTGGATGTGATGCCATTTCACCAAACCCACGATGAGTACAGATTGACAAATATCTCGAGGACATAGCATTGCTTTCATAGGAGTAGGAGGGTAACCAACATGGCCAGGTGATGACGTAATCATGTATTTAAACCCAACATTCACAATGCAGCTCCACACGAGACCACACCTGTGTTTGTGTTGGTAGCAGTTAGATGTGTATCAGCTTGTTGAAACTTCTCAATTGTGTGTCGTCACTGTGAGCAGTAAATATAGGCCGGGTATATTGTGTGACACCTCTCATAAATATATTGTAGGATCTTAGGTCTTTCAGGTTCATGGCTCAATGCTTGTCAATGTTGTCAAAACACACACACACACACACACACACACACACACACACACACACACACACACACACACTCTCTCTCCAACCCTTCAGTGTGCTCCTCATCAGTATTCTCCCAGCGGTGCAGGATTAAACTGCGTCCGCAGTACCGACAGCAGAGGGACTGCCTCTCATTCCTTGGATTTCTGGGGCCCACCTCAAAGGCTCAGAGACCGGAGCAGGGGATTTAAGAACAACTGGAATCTTTATTCAATTATGTCTGTGACTGCCAACCCTGTCACTGGTATGTTACCCCATTCAAACCCCCCACACTGCCTACACTGGGAAAGTCAGGCAGGGGGGATGTCAGATGAGATTGTGCTGGTCCTGGGCTAGTTTTGGAGGGAAGGGGGGGAGTTCTCATAAACATGGACATGGGGGGTTGGCTGATCTTGGGACAGTCTATGTTCATATAGACTAAATTCACACCAAAACATTGAAGATTCTTCAATGTTCTGTTGCTTCATGTCTTCGAACTCACACCCCCACAGTCAACTGGACGAGTAACTGACAAGTAACTAAACTAGAAAGAATGGAAAGAAAAGTTGACTCTAAAATACTTAAGCATTGTAATAAATCTGACCCATCTTTTGGTATTACATTAATCTAAATGTCTAGAATAAATGTTTAAATGTCTATCTAAATTATCTAAATGTATTTAGATATTGGAAGTCGGTATTTATAAATATATGATCATGAGGTGATTACCTGTAACTTACAATTGGGCGTGTAATAGCTGATGTTGCTGCTACAGTGCACTTTATTTTGATTTGCTTTCAAATGAGCAATATTATATTAACAAGCTCTGGATATTAATTAAAAAAAATTAAAAATATATATATATTTTTGCATGTCAGGATATCAGTGCAATGTCTTTAAAGTGAGGACTTTAAAGCCCCTACATGTAGAATTTTTATCTGATTATATCATCCTCCAATTAATTTTACCATAAAAGTTTGTCAGTAGAAAAATGAGACCATCGCAGAGAAAATTGGTTTAGTCTATGTGTTGCTTTCAGTCTGTTTATTCTCTGTGTCCCACAGGTACAAACCAACCGGCCATACTGACTTACAGCAGAAAGGAGGCGCCTCAACCAAACCAGGAAGAAAACAGATGCAGTTTGAATGCAGGCTAGTTGCAGACTAGTTAGATTGAACAGCATGAAACTATTCAATATGGCAGATAGTGGTAACATGGAAGACAGGACTGTAACTGGTGGACCCTCTGCAACAAAACAAAACAAGTAGCTTATAACAGACAAGGCTAAAACAGCTAAGAGGGAGAGGGTTGAAGCAGCTGTAAAGCTGGTAGGGTATTAAATATGAAATTGTCACTTACAATCAACGAAGTAGCAGTGTTAAAGCAATATTCCACTTAGTTTAACATGGGGGTTATTTGGCACTTGACCGCCATGGAAACCAGAAAATAAACTAATCACCAAGATTGGATGCAGCTGGATGAGTTTGTAGTGTTCTGATTTTTACTTCCAATTCACTTGAATGAGGCCACGAAATGAGCCTGAAAACTGACATTTAACACGTTTGTGAACAGATTCAAAAGCAGATCCTGCTACTGTGATGTTCAACTGACGTTCGGTCTTACTTTTTAGAACTTCATTACGCCAAATAGCATTTTTATTGATAGAAGAGAACATAGCGCAGGGATGCCATTTAGGAGAGATAGTTCCTGTTTGGGAGACCGGATCTACTTTTATTTTCAAATACTAATTTTTGTGTAAACCAAGAATAGAAATACAAAATGACAATGCTTTATTATCTTAAAAGCGGGATCTGTTGTTAAATGTAAGTTGTTAACTTGTTAAATGTAAGTTTTCAGGCTATTTCCGTGGCCTCATTCAAACGCTACAAACGCATCCCAGCTGCATCCAATCTTGGTGAGTAGTTTATATTCTGGTTTTCATGGCGGTCAAGTGCCAAATAACCCCCATGTTAAAAAAAAGTGTTGGGCTTTCAATGTAACGTAAGCCAACGTCAGTAGCCTACAGCAGAAACGGGAGTATTGTAGCACCTATCATTACTTTACATACATTACTTTGGGATTTATAAAGCTCACCAAAAAGGTTGTAATCTAGTCCAGTTGCGGGACTGAGTCGGCTCGTTTGGTGCGATTATTTACTTCCTGTTTGCTCATTCCCATCTGTATTAATTAAACGGTTTAAGTATAAGCTAGGTGTAAAAGACTAACCTATTGAAGTAATGTTGACCTATTGAGTACTTTTTTTTTTGCAGAACCAGAAGAAATTAATGTGAAAAGTACAATAAAACCTGTAATTATTAAATTGTCATTTGATTTTCCCCATCCTTATTAGCGCATAATAATCGTAAAACCGTGATTTTTCCTCACACTATAATCGTACCATCAAAATGTCAAACCGTGCTTAAACTGGCTGCTAGATTCTGAGCGACAAGCTACCTCTGCATCCTCATCAACGGGGATATATATTCATATCTAGTTTGTGCTCCTAGATTTTACTGTGTGCTCCTATTTATTTAAAATTAGGAGCACCAGTGCTCAACAGCAAAAATCTTTCTGGCTTTGCCTTACAAGCAAACACATTCATCATCAGATTCTCATGTATGCTGACGTACTGACGTTGTCGCTGAACTCAACGAAAATGACAATATGAAAATGTATATTATAGTATTTTGTATAGGGCCCCCAAAAAGGTAGAAACGACCCTGGCTGTGTCTCACAATGGCACATGTGCAGTCAAGTTTTGAAATTTTAGGGATCTACCAACCAACCAACCAACTTATACTAGCTGCTGGTCACAGCTAAAAAATAAAGCTGCTTAAAAAACACTGCAGGGACTCCTTGAAAACACACAATTTGTTGAATCTTGAAAATGAAAATGATGATTTTTATTTTCCTTTTTCCAGCTCAGTGATAAACTGTATCACTGACTGTATGACTGTAAAGGTCACTGAATTAAAACATGTTTACCTTTGAACCAATGTGTATGTTATCAGATTTAAACAAGACACTTATTCAAGTCAGAACTGGAGTGTTGTTGAGTCAACATGGCTGTTTAAAATTAGAACAATTAACAATTAACTAAGTCGAGCTTCTCAAGCTTCTCAAGATAAGTAGCTTGTGAGTTCTTGTGAATTGTTGTGAATTGAAGTGCCTTGTGATTTTCGACATTGCATTTAATCATAAAATAGAACAGAGTAGAATACAAGCTGAGGTATTTGAAACAGAAGAAATGTAACTTTTGGAGCCCACTATTTTGATTCCAAATTCTATTCAGCAAATCAGGATTCCTGTAATTTCAATGCTGGAAAACAGACACTTTTGAGCAATTCATGAGAGGTTGAGCAATGTGCCTCCCATCCCACATGGTTGTTGAGGATGCCACAAGATTACAGTGCTCCACAACATAAGTGTGGGATATGGAGACCCTGGTGTTGGTGCCCTGATGTCTCCCTATATTGTGAGCAGACGAAGATGCCTCCTATAATGTGGTCTGCCAGAATGTGAAAAAGTGAAACCGCAGATCTACTGGCAACTATCGTTAAACTGTAGCAGCAGACTCAAATACCCCCGAATGAACATGAATGGGAGTCACCCAGTCAATAATAATAGTAACAAAAGGGACTGGTTCTTCTGTAGAGAAAAATACATAGTTTTGAGAGTTGTTTTGTTCTTTATAATGTAGAGAGAAAAAGCTTCTTTACTGAAGTTAGTAGAGAATTATCCAGTGCCACTTTTGATAGAGTGCTTGAAAGCTGTTACTAAACCCGCTAATTTGAGTATTTTGTCATTTGGACAAACTACAGTAATATTACTAGTGAATGGCTTCACTTAGTATTAGGAAACACACAACCCATCCCACTATCCTAAGTCAGAAAGGTCTTCTTGTGATTAACTGGCAGAATCCTGATCCACAGTAACTCAGCCCCATCCCACTGTGAGTTATAATAGAGTTGTTATCAATTCTTCTGTGTGTGCTTGCATGCGGCAAGCCATTTAGTCATTAATATGTCCTAAAAAGCACTGTAAACATTTGCCACTAGTACCTTTAGCCACTACTCACTATTCTGCCAGTTAGTAGTTGCTATTGTAATTTTACTAGTTGCTGTGTTAGTCCTGTGATGGACTGGCAACCTGTCCAGGGTGTTTCCCTGCCCTCTGCCTAATGCATTCTGGGATAGGCATAAGCAGGTAAAGACAATGAATATAATGATGGTCTATGGGGACATGCAGAAATGATTGTAATCTAATGAAACAACACCTCTGTTTTTTGGTAAATGAAAAACCAGTCAATGGATTCAAAAAGCATTTTAAAAATCCTTAAAGTCAGTCTGGGAGACTTAAAGAATGACTCTTAGCTCATTAGCTTGTTACAGTCGCTGAAAACACATGTGGTTAATGCTGGTTTAAGAATTCCTTATTGACTAGCATAAAACCTTTACCTTGGGGTGGATTACCCAAAATGTAAGAATTTTTGCTTTTCTGGTTCTACAGTGCAATTCAATCTATATTTGTGAGCATGAGCAACTCTCTCCCATAGCTGGAAACCAGAGTACGAAGACTTGAACCTGTAACGTCACTATCATATAAAATCTGAAGCTGCTTGAGTAAGTAAGTAAGGACTTGATATCTATATAAATGTTATTTTTCATACCAAATCTCAACAAAAAGCTAGCTGTGTGGTCAACACGGGTTCTTAAGAGTTCAGAACCTTTTGGCAATGCCCTATCTAAATACTAATAATAATGAAATTAACAAAACAAACAAACAAAAACAAGTCAAGTTATGCAGGCACAACTCAAAGTTTTTTAGACAAGAAACTAAAATTAGACCTGTGTCCAAGTCATATGACTCCAGTCTCCACCTCTGTCTGTGTCCCAAACAACACATAAAGGCTGAATCATTAATCATGATTGTGCCATATAGCTGTTCTGAAGATGTTATGCTCTTGTTCAGGAGTTGGAAATGTGTCAGGCCAAAGCTCATGTGAAATGTTACTGAAAATATGATCTTGGTTATTGTTGTAAACTATAGAACAAATGCAGACAACTATAGACAAATGACAGAAAACACTGGACATTGTCATAACCCAGGTCAAAATGTCCTTCCACATGTGGCTGTAGGCTGTAAACAATATAGTTGGTCAGCATTTTGTTGGGTATGTGGGTCTGCAATAAGGGGACAGCTAGAATTCCTTGGTACGGCTAGCAGGATGCAGGGTATGAGATCATAAATCACACTGAAGTGCCGCGCTGATCCATAATTTTGTGTTGTATGTGTGTGTGTGTGCACACAAATTTGCATTCTCTCTCTCTCTCCCTCTCTCTCTCTCTCTCTCTCTCTCTGTCTTTCACTGATGGCCTCCGTTTTTCTTGAGCAGTAAATTATTTTCATAGTAATGTAAACTTGTACTGATAGGATGTGTTCCATTGACACAGGCAGAAAAACCAAGCAAAGGGTCACGGTCAATAGTCTTGGGGTCGTCTCTCCACCCCCCACCCCCTTCTTTATGTGTGTTTTATGATGCTGCTCCGTTTCTTCAACATGAAAACTGATGTTTTGAACAGTGCAAATACAGTAGCTTAAAGAAAATACCTTTTGTCCTTGGATATGATTTTTATTTGAGGCTGCCAGCACCAGGTTTGGATATTATTTCTCACAAACATGAACAAGCTCAAGATGGGTTAAAAATATCTCAAACCTCTGCCAAAGGAAGGCAAAAGGGGAACAGACAAAATTTGACAACAAATGTCTTCATTTCAGTTGAACGTTGCCTTCAAAAAGAGATTGGATTCTCTCATCCAACTCCTGCTTATGTTTATTCAAGATTGAGCTCACATCTGATCCCTAATTCTAAGCTTGTTTCAAAGCTGTGGCTGATTTCCGTCTGTGTGTATATGAACTGTTGTGAATCGTTCATTCGAATAGCCTTTAATTATAGCTTCAAACCCTAATCCTCCTAAACTGCCTGGTTATGTTTCTGCAACCAATTTAAGCTTCAATGTTGAAACTAGAGACTGAGAGGGATGAGTTTCTGTAAAAGACGTCATATTTTAGACCCCTGCTCAAGGCAAATGAATTATGTTTCTATATTGTTTGGATTTATTCTTCATGAATGCAGTTTGCAAGCTGCGATGCCCTTGAAATACTTATATCAGGGTATCCGGATGCCGTTACCCTGAACAACATCAAATCAACTCTAGCCTTATATACTCACGATAAATGAATGATAGAGCTACGATAGCCTACACCTTTATGAATACGCATACGAAAGCATTGTTAAAGAATTGCATCAGACCTTGACCTCTGTATGAGGATCTCACAGAGAGCAGAGTTAACAGTGTCACGGGGATCTGTTTGTGTCCACATCTACACCAGACATGGTGACTCATGCGTTGTCACAGCCCCATCACACGCTAATCCCCAGCAATGACCACACAGCTTAAAACAGAAACTAACCCCAAAATGTCCTGGAACAGCCAGTGAAATTTTTGTGGTTAACTAAATGTGACAAGCGATAGGAACGTGAAACCGGTGGTGCGGGGGGGGCGGCAGCAGGCTAGTCTTGCTGTTTGTAGAATATGAATATGTTTACTTGTTTGTGGTGTTTTTGATTGATGCTACTGAAGTTACTGAACACACACACTTTAATAATTCCGGTCAACCTTTCAGAATAATACAAAAACAGTGCACCAGCTTAAATCATTGCAACACAGCTTGATAATGTCCTTTTCAGTTCAGCAGTGTGACAAAAACCCAAGGTTCCTCTGCTATCATTAGTCTAATGATCACGTTTCTTTCTCTCGTCTTGTCCTTAACACTGTGTTTATATTAAACATAGCTTAATAATGACTAAAAGGGTTGAAACGGGTTCAGGATCATTCACCACAAGTAACCCCGCCCCTCCTCTCCTCCCTCGCCCCCATCCGGCTGAATGAAACAAGTACAATTAGTTTCAATCAGACAGGCAGCGAGAAGATTGATCTGGCTTGTATCAACATTGATTTCAAATACTGAAAGTGTTTTTAAATGAGCCTCAGCTGGGCCACAAGCATATTAATTTTAATCCTTTAATCCTCTTACACACATTAATCAGACACCTGTATTGGACTTCATTTCAAAATAAAATGACTTTAACTATTAGAAATGTACTTTATCAGACTGGCAATGAAAAAGCCACGCTGCACACACTATCCTAAATCCAAAGAAATTTATTCAATTTCTCTGCTGAGATCTAAGTTGAAGTTAACACCAGCATTGTTTAAAACATCTCCTTTACAAATGTGCATTCTAAAAGAATTGTATACAATGTGTATTTTCTTTTTAATTCATCATTAGTCAATGTTTTGTTAATTTGCATTTCAGCCGCTTTATGATTGATTTTGATAATTGTTCTAGATTATAATAATGTGATCATAATAGCCTCTTACAATCTAATCAGACAATCATTGCCTCAACAGACGCTTGTCTCTGGCTGGTTTGACAAAGAATAAGAACAGCTAATTACATGAACAGAAGGCCAGAGTATGCATAATGTATGTGTGTGAGAAAAAATTGAGGACAAGGCAAAAGGCAGCGCAGTCTTGTAAGAGAGGACGTCTTGGCCCACCGAATCAAAGGTTTGAAACTGGGAGTACAGAAAGCGTTGAGGAGTAACCCAGAACTCTTGATGGGACAGTGTCTGAAACAGCGTATGTCTCTCATGAATTGTAGCCAGCGGATGTATACCTTGTGATTTGCAATCAATGCTCACATGGCAGGCAGAAATTGTTGCTGTGTTTACTCAAAGGGTAGAAAAAGAAATGCCTTGGTACTGCAGATATGTAAGAATATCCACAATGGAGAAATGAAAGTATAAATGTCCCAGCGAGGAGTAGAACTTCACCTTTGAGAATGGATGAGATTGTGGTTTTATGACACTCTGAGCCACAAATTGAAATTATGATGACATCTTGTAGGAGGATTCAACACAGTGAAACAGTCATATCTAGATAATTTGATGCAGAAAAACAAAATAAAATACAGAAAATATCACCACTCCTAAGTGTACGTAACAATCTAAAGCCCAGATCTACTAACATTGTCACAATTCCAGCGCAAAAGCAATTGTGGGTGCAATTGGTCCCACCGGTGCAAGGTATTAACTAAAGTACAGCACGCAAATGAGCAGGCGCAGATAATAACACTGCACAAATATAACAGCCAAACAATGTGCATATCCCCTGTGAGCTGCAACTTAATGATGGGCAAAAGAAGAGCAAATTTGAAGTGTTGGTGGTGGAGACCCTGGAAACCCCAGAGAGCTCGCTGCTGCAAAGACAGATCTTTTACTGGCAGGTAAAAAGGCACGGTGGGATGATGTTGGGCACCAGAAGCACAATTTAGTGGAGGTAAAAAAGGCTGTAGGCTTATCTAGTTGCTATACATTGAGTGTGACTATGCAGGTTATAATAATTTAGGCCCATGCTTTGGCAGCGCTTTTGAGTGTTGGGGAAATCAATGAATCTGTGGACTAGTGGAGTCCGTTTGGTTTATAACTCAATAGATGGTTCGCTTAAAGGGACTCACATTAATGCTGTTGCCAAAAGGCATAAAGTTACAAGAGCTTTGGTTTCTGAGGAGAAGGTATAGGTTATTTGGAGCGGAAACCCCGGACAAGGTCAGTTACAAAAAGTATTCAATTTTTATCCAAACGATTGTTCTCGATCAGTTCTCGAGCTCTCCTAAATACTAGTGGAGATAGGATTTTTTTCCTTGTTAAGAAGATTGATATGCTTGTACTCATATCTAGGACCAAATTTGTGTCACTCGGTTGATAAAAAAATTTCATCAAACGCTTTAGAGAGAAGGACAGTGCATGATCCATTTGGATGGCAGCAAATCTCCATCTGCCACAGGCGAATATACAGCACCTTAAGCTGCCGAGGGCAGTTGATGTTAAATTAGCTTGGGAGGAGATAACACGTTTGGTTAATATGTGTTGTTCTGGTCCTAGGAGAACCGTTGCCCAATGTAGGAAATGGTTCAATGAAATTAGGCGAAGAGCCAAACAGAAGTTGGCATCGTACCGCATTGACAGTTTGGCTACGGGAGAGGGGGCATCCACCAGTCAGGCTCTGACATCTATATAGGATAGTGCATCATGGCGCATACTGACGGTCTCTTTTGGATGACAATCATTAACGCCACAGCTGCATGTGTATATAGTTAGAATGAAAAATGTTGTATCTTATTTTTTTCTATCAAAGTCAAATTGGCCAACATATCATCCACAAAAAGGGTTAGTTAGCTTTTAAATAGGATCTGTTCATGCGTGAATTGCTTGGCAAAGCCATGAAAATACCATAGAACACACCTGCACTTTGCACCGTGTGCTTTTGACAGGCAAATCCCTGTAATGCACTGTGCTGCTGGACTGTAGCTGACACACCTCCTAATGCGCCTCGCCTCCCACTTTGGCACAGTCAGGTTCACGGCATGTCACAAAAATACCAAATGAGAGCAGGCAAGGAAAACACCTGTCTGCGGCAGACAGAAATGCCACTGCACTGACGCAAAGCCCCGCCATCCGACATGCGGCGTCACGAAAATAGAGCTGTAGAGTCCATGTGAAGCAGAACATGATAATCCATTATCAAGCCCATTGGATGAAAGTGCTCCAAGACACAGGAGCTCTAGGTAGCTTATGTGGTCTTTGCACACAAGGGTGTGCTGTAAGGGTTTGTGTAAGTACTTGAACCCATCTCTGAAAACTCCTCAGCCTAAAAGTCCCAATGGGCAAAGAAAGGGAAAGCCACGAGACTCAAAAAGTATCCACTCTGCTGAAAGTGCACAGTGCTATGTAGCTTGAATTGGGATAGGTATAAGATGAAAATCAACAATCGAGAGATGAAAGGGCCTAATTAATCAAATCCATTTCTGCACTGGGAGCAAACTATTCTTCAGGCTTGTAATAAAACCATTTGACTGTAAATAAGATATTAGTACTGTCATATTTAAGTATCGCCATCTATTGTGACCCTGCAACTGTCTGACTAATCCACTGTGCTTATGGTTTGAGCACTGAAGGGAGCCAGAGCTGCTTCTGTGCTTCTGTAACACAAGAAGTTGTAAAACGGCAATGTTTCCTTGCCCTGGCTGGGTTAAAGTTCATCATCGATCTGCTATCAGCTGAATTGGGATGGCAGTCTACTGTCATAGTAATGGCCAACTCTGGATCATCTCTGTGACACCGGTTTTATCCAGAAGGTGCTTTAGCCAAAACAGTAAGGCAGTTTTATCCATGATGCCTCCCACCTCCACCCCCAATGTGCCATGCTCTGGTGCACTGCCATGCTTCCACCTCTCTTCCAAGGACTCGGGGTCTTTTTATCCAATACACACAACATACAGGTGGTTTGACATGTTTACAAAGTGCTCTATACTGGAACGTGCTTCTAATAAATCAAACGACTGGAGTGACACATGAGACAATGCAGCCCACACCACATTAAATGTACATAGAAGGTCAGTCAGTGAGTCAGTGAGTCAGCTTGCTGCGTTCCGCCACAGGAAACTGGATGTATGTGGGGCATCGGCCGCCTCCGGGTCTGGCTGGAAAAACCTCTCACCCTCGAGACCTTTCCACAATGCTCTCACATGCCAACTACACACACCCACACACACACACACACACGCACACATACAAGTGTGCAATATAGACGTATAAACATAAACATTATACCTACAGCATCCTCAAGCAAGTGTGTGTATGTGTGTGTGTGTGTGTGTGTGTGTGTGTGTGCGAGAGCCTAACCACACAGCGATGTAGGGTTAGCCCTGTGGCTGACGTCATTCTGTGGTAAATTAGTAGCCATGTTATAAACAGTTTATTTCAGTCTCTGATTACGTACAAAATGATGGCTTAGCTTAAGCACCAGTGACTCTAACTGGCCATGTGTCCCCTCTTTGATTATACTAGAGAAGGTTTTGACAATAATTACACTACAGAAAGTTTCAGGGCATGATTACCAAAAAGGATAAGGATCTTACTCAAAAGTATGCTACTATATCTTCTATGAGTGCAATGGAAAATATAACACCTGAGGGAAACTATTGTGATTACCATTAATAGATAAATATCTCAATAATAAATGTACGCAACATTTCCAAAGATTACAGTGGATTGCTGGTAGGTGGAGTGTCTTAAGTGATCTGAGTCTGGAGTGCAACGTCAGATTTCCTCAAGATAATTTCCCTCTCCTTTCTCCGGATGCAGCCGCTGTTTCCGCACAGAACCAGGAAACGGGGAATGTTGAATGTTCCTGTGTGTGTCACAGCAGTGTAACACCAACGACTACACAAGGACCTGCTGTGTCTCTCCCTCTGACCCCCACCACCACCACTCAAAAACAAATGCAATACCTCTGTATGCATCATACATACACACAGAGGGTAGAGGGTGTAGTGCTTCACAAACCTCTCTCTTTCTCACACACACACACACACACTCACATATGCACACACACACTCTTTGCCAGCGTGCCCTGGGCTATACAGTATCATTTTGGGGAAGCCAGATCAGGGTGTAGTCTTTTTCTGGTGAAACCAGGCCACAAGGCTGGTTAGAGTTGGTTGTGGCTCTAATCTTAATAGAAACTATGACTGTTTATGTTACTCAGAGAGAGAGAGAGAGAGAGAGAGAGACAGAGACAGAGGGAGAGAGAAACTTCAAATGAGAGAAGTGGAAAGAGAGGTGGTCACTAGAAAAAAAGTGCTGCACCCAGAACTGCATCACCAAAATAGGACATGATTTATGCTCACCAGTGTGTTTGTGTGTGTGTCTACTTTGGAAATGAGGGATTCACGGATCACAAGGAAAAACAAGACAGACTTGTGACTTGAGTCGCTGAACGAGTTAGAGAAGAAGAGATGAGATGTGGAGGAGCGGTGAGAGGGGCAGCGGAGTTTAAACACACTTAGAGAGGTCAAGCCAGCTTTGGCCTTCAACAATGACCTTTAACTTGTAGACCGTCAGGCAGAGAAGATGACTCACAGCATTCCACGCCGCATAAATAGGCCATGTTGTTCCCACGAGGGAGGCTATCCCAGGAGTGATCCCAGATTATCCAAAAACAATATTTGGCTTTTCATACCTACTGATGTAACAAAAGACCTATTTTATCGTTTTAAGACTGAGAAATTGTTGTCACGGATGGAAATTTCACTTATTTATTAGTCCACGGTGAATAGCTCTCAGACCAGTCTGGTATAAAACTATGATCGCAACCCAGAAGTTGAATGGGGACTAATGAAAATGGTTTGGAGAGTGCAGCCAAGCTGATGTGCCATGCTATAAACCCCGTTACAGCCACCTTCTTATGCCATGATGCCTTCCCTTCTACTTACCAACGCGTTGTTTACTGTAGGAGATAATGATACCTGCAATGGACTATTACCTAAGATGTATTGACATACAGAATTTAGCGTTATTTTGAATTTGCCTTTGGAAATTTTTCAAATATCTATCTTTTATGGTTAGTTTTTGGGCGGGTGCTAGCATAACATTGGCATATTTTGCTGTATTGTGAAATAGATACGTATAATTATCTATGATGTGAATGTGTCACGATTTGCAGAATAATGTTTTCATCGTCAAGAAAACATCAGAGATTGTCTAATTGTCAGATTCAAACAATATCCATCTATTTCCCAGCAGGTGAGTTCTTGCACTGGAGTGATCTAAATCCTGAAACACAAACACGCCGTTCCCCTCGGCAGCCTGTAACACTGAGGTGCTCTGACGTGAATTTTAATTTGTGAATTCTTCTTGAATAATCCTGGTGTTTGAAGGGCTTGTGAAGGGTTGAAGGAATTCAGCTTAGAGAGATCGCTTTGAGCATCAGATAAACCGGCATGTGAATGAGCTCCTTTGAAAGCCCCGAGGCCCCGGGCGAGGAAGAGCCGCATTCTTTTCGGCTCTTCTTGTGATGCCACTATTTCCTTTCTTTCTTTCTTTCTTTCTTTCTTTCTTGCTTTTTTCTTTCTTCTTCCCCACTCTTTCTCAGATTTTCTCACTCTTATTTCTGTTTATTCTCAGCGCTCTCTGGTCTTCTGGTCCACTCTTTTGGATCCTGGTCCAATGATCAATCCCTTTTCTTTCTCCTCAAATCACCATAAGAGGGTGTCAGACCACAGGTCAATTGAAACAGTTAAATTCACTGAGGGTCTGCCAAAGACTCTTCCCGCTTTCTATTCGCTTTTAACTGGCGGAGAAAGAAAAGTGCAGTGTGTGTGTGTGTGTGTGTGTGTGTGTGTGTGTAAGGATCCATGGTGGGAAAACTGGGAGTGTTTTTGCACTTAGTGAAAAGACATGGGCTCTCAGTGTTAAAACCAAGGCCAAGTCCTAACGGATGCATTACGTAGTTTGCCGTCAAGGAAAGTCTGAATGGAATTTTCCCGGGTAGTCCTCAGTGATGCAAATGTGATTGGAGTATAACTAAATTACTTGTTGATTATTTTCACCTTAATTTTTCAATTATCAACATAATTTCAAGTTTTTGTCATCTTAAATTAACTTGAATTCGCTAGTCCCACTAATTTCTAGTCGTTCTTCTGCAAGGCGTTTGAATTAATCAAGCCTGACTTGAGCAGTTGTCGTGCTGAGGAGGAATGCTCCTCTTGACTCTCTTTGTGTTTGAGGATAATTGGTACTGATTACAGACTCTTACTGTGTGTGCTCACTGCTCACTGATGAGGAATGGCCCAGACAGACGGATGCTCACAAACACAGGCCCAAACAAAAACACATAGAAATACTTTTTTTTGCCTCCAAAAGAAACTCAAGCACACACACACACACACACACACACACACCTTCCCCCTTATCTGCTCCAGTACATACCTGTAGAATACCAAACTTGTTTATTTAGGAGCCGGTGTGGCTGCTAAAGACATTCCACGGTGGTTTTCCCACGCTGATGGTAGCGGTGGTGGTTGGTGATGGAGGCTGGGCCCGGGGCAGTAGGCTCCCTGACCTTGTGTTGTGACAGTTAGTACACGGACGGCCAAAAAAGCCCCCTCTGTCCGCCACAACGCATAACACACATTCCTCCGAGACACGTCCAGACATGTCAGGAAAGACTGCAAGGACACACGCACTTTCTCACAGATACAGTGTGTGTTTAGGAAAGGGGGTTATTGGAGAGTGGGTGGGTTTTGTGTGTGTATGTGCGTGTGTGTGTGTGTGTGTGTGTGTGTGTGTGTGTGGCGGGGGTACTGTACAAGAGTGAGTTAACATGTGCATTAGAAAGAGACAGCGATAAGAAAATAGAAACAGAGTCCTGCAGCTGGTCGGTAGGTGAAAGTTTTCACAAATTATCACTGCATCTACAGACGCAAATAGCGTGAATATATTTTTTACTTCTGAGTATCTTAGCACTAAATAAAACTACATAGATGACTTCTGTAGACCCAGAGGAGTTTTGCGGGGTTTAAGAAGAGGGCAGCAACAGACAAGCTGTAAAATAGTCTTGATAATCCGGCTATCATTACAGGCGCAGTCGGAAAAAAAAAAAAGAAAAGATAAACACAAGTGCGGAGCTGCTGTGAACTCTGTGGCTCCAAAATAGATCTTATCAGCTAGGCTCCTGTTCCCAGACAAGGAGAGTGACGAAAGACAACGGTCGACTGTCTATTTCTGCATGCACACACTGATGCACAAGCACACACACGCACACACACACACACACACACACTGTTCACTAATCAGCCCCACCGCAGCATCCCCAAAGCTCCCATGTCAAAGCATATCTGCGATGTTTTGGTGAAACCAGATTCCCCCGTCTTCAGAAGGCCGAAGAGGTAGAGCAGAGGAGGAACCCCCCCACAGCTGACGGGGAGCGGCAGGAAGCGGGGTACAGTTCTTTGCCCTGTTCCAACGCAAGACCCAGGCCTCTGATTTATACCCTGCAGGTGTCCGGGAGGAGTGTGTGCGTGGGTGTGTGTGTGTGTGGGTGTGTGTGTGTGTGTGTGTGTGTGTTCGCGTGCATGCAATGCTAAGTCCGTGCATGTGTAATGTCAGAACAAGTAAGTTCCTTCAGTGTGTTTAACTATTTAGTCAAGGTTGTAAAGTGAGTGATTGGGATGAATGCTTCACACTGGGAGCCCGCTCTCCGTTAATGTCAGCTCTATTAAATCTCCACTGTAAACGCCGCTTCTGCTTCTAAGAGCTTCTGTCTTTTGTTTAAAGGCAAGTAGATTTATTATGCAGATGTAGCCACTCCCCAAGGGACTGTATATCTGTTGAGTAGCTACATGCCAATGGACATCAACTATTATTTATCAGAATGTAATCTTTTACAATATTTTCCTATAAACATTCAAATGTACAATGCAGCCAGTCTCTTTGTTAGTTTAATGGCATGCATTTTATCAAATGTGATCGCATTTGCCTACTGTAGCCACATATTCTTATATTACAAACTTAAATGACAAGAAAGGACCATGCATATCTATCAGTCTTTTCTCATTGAAAGCTTGCATACCTCTATCCTACCATACATTCCATATGCGAACATCTACAGATTTTTACAGCATTTTTATATTTTATTATATGCTGTAACCCTAACCCAACCCTAAACCTAACCTAACCCTAACCCTAACCTCAAGAGTTGTGCAAGACTCTACATTCAAATCACAACCAGTCCAGCAGTATGAAATCATTGCTGGGTGTAACAAGTACAAAACTAAATACAGGATCCAGGGCCACAGATAAACAGTCACAACACTCACAACAACATGCTGCTTACAGACTTTAATCCCTGTTTATTACAATGGAAATGCAAGCATACAGGTATTTCACAGGAAGCACAGATTGTGTGCTGTGGGTCCGTGGCGACCTGCACGCACACTGACACACAAACACAAACAAATGTGTCTTTCAATATGTCTTTACCTCGGAAGTGGAAAGATAAGATTACCAGCATCAGATTCACGGAGAGCAAGAAACAACAAAGGGGTAATGTGTTTTCTCTGTTTTACTTTTATTTACTCAGGGAAAGTTTTGCTAAGGTCTCTTTCAGCAATGCCCTGCTTCACATTCATACAGCGACAAATATTTACAATTCCCTCCCTGTGTCTCTCTGTCTTGGTCTCTCTCTGACACCCCCCCCCCCTTCCACAAAAACCACCTTAGAGTTCTTGTCCTCTTACATGTTCCCAGACAGATATTCTTGATTAACAGTATACTAGAAAAGATAGAGGGAAAAGGGATGGGATAATAAGGAGGCAGGGTGGGGGGGGAGGGAGAAAGGGAAGAGGGGTTGGGAGCGGGTCAGAGCGGTGTGCTGAGTCAGCCTTTTCTCGCCCCCATCACATGAAGATCTATTCCAGAGTTTCCCTGGGGAGCAGTTACGTTCTCAAGGCTCCATGCTCTATATAACAGGAACATTCATAGAACGGACAGCGCTTACTGACAGGGATCATGTTACTGGGATGGGGCAGCGCGTGGTGGAAAGGGGTCAGGCTCCACACAACTGCTTGGGTCCATGTACATAATAAATTGAAGGCCGTGTCCACGTGGATTTAGATATATTGAACTGAACATTCGTAAAGGGGAAAAGACCAAGTCATGCCCCGGTGATGCTCGCTGATTTTCCACTTGAATTTCACCATGAATATGCCATGTTGGTGGAATGTTTTTTTTCTAACTGTGTGACCATGCAGTGTTGTTTCCATCTGTCCCTGAAGGACAAATCAACTCAAATAAAATGTAATGCCTTCTCACATCTGTAAAAAGAGCACAGTTTGTCCCCGGCTCTATCTCACCCACGTAGCTTCACACCCACTCAGTGCATCTCGCTTTTAAACAATAGAGAGAAACTTCTAGTAGGTCAAGGCTGTCACAGAGATCGCATTAAAAGCCAGCTGAGCTGACCGAGCTGCCCGGAAACCGAGACTCATACCAACCCCGACGACCGCTTCTAATTGGCTGACAGGAAGGAAGTGGATGAATACCAGGAAGTGAGGTTCAATGAAAAGACCCAACGGCTGCAGTGGCCTTGGTTGCCAGCGGCAACCGTTGGAGTTAACAAGAAATATTTGCTGAATTCTGAAGTCATGTGATGTTGCTTGGCAACACTGACTGAGCTCAATCAGTAGGACCCTTATCTGGTTATGACCGTAAAGTATGCCTTTCCTTTTGGGGAGTTCATTCCACTTACTGTGAAATATAAATAAATGAAGTGGGAGTCATGGCATGTTTGATGCTGCTGTCTCTCTCACTGTCACTATGGTTTTATGCTTTTATCAACTACTCTATTCAATTCTTTCTATTCTAAACCCTGATCATTTTTTCTATCCATCTGAATAAGATGTGTTTGATACATAAGCAAGGCCAGTTAAGGCCTATAAAATGTTAGCTGAGACAGATTGTTCCTATAGCCACAGTAATAAAGGTTGACCTGCCGCTCACTGTCCTGTCCTGCTGGCTTTTTCAGCCAACTTGCATACATGTAGATGCACACACATATGGCACACATTATCGTTATGTCCACATCACCACAGGATACAATAATACAGGGACATAAAACTATCCGTGGACATACACACACACACACACACACACACACACCTTTCTAGTGTAGTCAGGAACAGCATTGGTTCTTCCTCTGGCCTTGTTTTCATTATCTGTTTATCAGAAACACGTTTAATGGGACCGTCTCAACAGCCCCCCACTGTACCTACAGCAATACATTTCTCATGATCAGCACTCCATCTCAGCTCTCTTTGTCTCTCACTCTCACTTTATCTCTTTATGCTTTCCCTATCTCCTACTCAATCTGCCTTCTCTGTCTCTGCCGCTCATTGTGTGTGTCTCTCCCACCTTTCTCCTTGCTCAGTCTTTTTCTCTCTCCTTAAAAGGAAACAACAGGTAGAGGCCTTTCTTACAAGGTCCTGTGACCCTCCAGGAGGAATCAGGTGAGAGAGAGAGAGAGAGAGAGAGAGAGAGAGAGAGAGAGAGAGCAGCCATCTCGTGCTTATAGAGGCCATCGATGATTTATTACAGTTTTATGAGACGACTCCTTTCCAAATTCATTCCTCATGGCGTAATACTTTCTTTTGTACGTCATGTAAAAGAGGAGGAACAAAGGAGATGAAGGAAAGAGCGAAATGGGAAGGAGACGGGGTTTTAGTGGGGGGGTTTAGGTTTAGAGAGGTGTTTTAGTGAGGTGTGAGTAACGCAGAGATAATAAAATATAGAGGAGGGAGGGCAGGAGAGAGAAACAGAAAGAGAGAAGGAGGGGGAGAGATCTCACCGATACTTTGATTAGACCAAACAACTCTCCATAGAATTACTTTAATCAGGGCACGCTTACTGTAATGCAAAATGCCCACAAGGGGAGCTCAAGTGGATTTTACTTCGGTGTCATCTTTTTTTCCCTGCCTTGATCAGCAGAGTCCAGTAGATTAGTTTGTGGTTGACTAGCAAGGCTTGAATTACAGTTTTAAATGTCCATCATTCAAGCTCATCCTCTCTTAAGGGTCTTATGATAGTAATTCTTAGAGGCTGCGTACCTTATCCTGAAAGTCTGTCTCTATCCCACCACAACACACTGGATCATCTCTATCAACATAATACAGTGCTCCATACACCAACATGGCTTCAGACTGCTCTTCCACTGTGATTATTCTGTGTTTTGAAGTATCAAGTGTTCAACAAAGACCAGGGGGGTCTGATCCTAATCTCAGTACCAAGCTCTTATGCCATCAAAAGCATCGTTGATCCTAGATCCTCCATCGGTGCCCGAGGGCAGCAGAGCGCTGTGAGCCAAGTTGTTGTTTTAGGTGAACAGGCAGAAAGACAGAAGTCGATAACATTACACACTCAGCTGCACCGCAATGATGGACAGGCGGAGGAACACCTCATACAGTCTCTGTGCCCTGAAGTCATAATGCGACAGATGGAAACACAGACATTTTTACACAGCATATACACAGACGGGCACACGCACACACACACACGCACACACACACACACACATACATGTGCCTCTGAGACAAAATGAGACAGCTAACAGAAACCGGTTGTGAAACAGCTAACAAAACCAATCCAGTTATTAATCACACCACTGATACAAGGAGACAGATGGGGCAGGATGTACGTGTATGTGTCTGCCTGTGTGTGTGTGTGTGTGTGAGTGCGTGTGGGTATGACTTGTGTGTGTGTGTGTGTGTGTTTGCGTGTGTGTGTGTCTGAGACAGCTGTGGCATGATACTCATTTGACGTAGGCCTCCCCAGGTGTGCCCTCCTGGGCATCACTGAGGGAGGCACAGTGGGCACCCTGCCTTTTTCTGTGTGTGTGTGTGTGTGTGTGTGTGTGTGTGTGTGCGTGTCTGGGGGCGAACCTATGTTTTCATGAGTACAGTATGTGTTTTTTCTACACTCAGGTTTCTCTGCCAGCGTACAAGTGTACATGTCATGTCACGCCTTTCTCAAAGTAAGAGCTCACACAGATTCTCATGCTGTGCCTCAAAGCAGTTGGCATGCAGGGAGACGAGGAGAATTCTCTTTAAGCTGTAGCTGCTCTCCCATGTGCATTCCTCTCATACCAAACCCCTGCCAATGCCAAGATTAAACAATGGCAAGATATATTTTACCTGTTTATTCAGGAAATCCCGTTGAGACAGATGTTTCATTTGTGAGACAGACTCAAATAAAGAAGAAGCAGAGCAACAGTATACTAAGAAAGAGATGTAGTAGAAAAAAAGTGATTAAAAAAAACTTCTGTTCAGTTTAGGTGTGTTTAGTTCATACCTCAAGCTTCTTCTTCTTCTTCTTCTTCTTCTTCTTCTTCTTCTTCTTCTTCTTCTTCTTCTTCTTCTTCCATAAACAGGGACTAAAAGACTTTTCATGATAACAGTGATCATTGAGTGGGTGTACTATTGGTTAGTATTGTTTTGTGGATTTTATGAATTAAGTCCAGCAAAATTATTGTCAAATGATCAGGTGTAGTTTTTTTTTTTAAAGAAAGATTTTATGAATTGTTGCTTTTGAAAACAAAACATAACCACACACTGCACACACAGTCATAAATTGTGTTGTGGTGAAATCATTTCCCGTTGGAATGAATAGTGTCTATTTCTCTGAAATACAAAGTGCACAACATGTAACTTTGTATCAGCGTGCGCACAAACCATGAGCAAATATGAAAAGCCATGAGTCAATACCCATATGAGTCAGTAACATTTAAGATTGGGGTCACTCTGATGCCTTTTGTGAAACAAAAAGTAAAATGTCTAGACTCTAGATATAAAACTAAAATTGAAGTACTTCACAAAAAATGTTTACTAATATTATTAATATATTTATTTTTATTGTGCTGATATTGCCAAATGTTGTTATCGACCCCTTATTCATTTGAAAGAAAATTTGGTCCCTGCCGGTGTGTTTGCATCATTAATTTGCATATTTCTTTCTTCAGGAAAAGCAAGTTCCAGTAAAGAGTCGACCATGACCAAACACTTAGACAGAGAAGTGTATGGGGAAACCTGGGTTTGACTTCAAACAGTGCGTTGCTCTCAGCGGCCTGTGGGCGGGACCTGGCTGGCCCTCGGAGCGAATCAGCTGTCACCTGCTGGCGTCACACAGACAGGAAGCGGATCGGTGACTGATCTGGTTTCAGTTCCCCTGCCAGCCAGAGACCAGGAAGTCAGAATGATAAGGTAGAGCGGTCGTAGACAGTGAGCGGTCTTTACAACTGAACACTGTAACATAGTATATCGGTAAAGCAGACCACATATAAAAACACTCATGCATGCACAGCCACACACACACACACACACACACACACACACACACACACACACACTGTCTGACTAGCCTATTACTCTGTGCATCATTGTGAAACATGATTCATGAAATGAGAAAAGAGATTATTGTTCCACTATCTGTGGAAAAACAACTTCCCAATATTACAAATTTGATCTCATTTCTCACACAGTATTTCTCATCAAAACAGGAGAAAGGGTTGATGGAAATCAAAGACCATATTCTGTCCCCCCCAATGCTAATACTTTCAGCCGAAAGTCATCATCGCTGTTTGGAAATGATAATACATTTTGTACACTGGAATTGATTTGGATGATTACAAGATGAATCTAATGCTCAGAAGACAGCAGTGAAGTGATTTGAGTTCTACATGCCTCTGTGTTCACCTGGTGTCCAGCCCCCATGAAGCACAGTCTGTAGCACTTTCTGAATTTGAATGGCGATTCATGTAGGGGTCTGGACACAAGCCTATCCATCGGCAGTTATTTCAGACAGATACTGTCCGACATACCTGATTGGTTGGTCGATGTAGGCGGGACAAACCCACTTATGACGAGCGTTACAGAGCGCGACAACAACTACCAAAATGGCAGCGCCGGCAAAGGAATTGAATGATAGCAAGTTAGATTTAGCGATTTCGTCAGTCCTTAAAAATGTAATGGCATCGATGAATTAAAACAGGAACAATCAGCATATTTAAAAGCTCAGAAGTGAACGCCGCCATGATTGTTATTTCCAGATTATGTCAATCTGCTTTGCTACTGTGATTGGTCAAAGATTTTGATAACTGACAACTAACACCAACCAATCTGTTGGGGCGAGAAATTACGTCGTGGATCAGCTTGCGTCCAGACTGCTATGAAGTGCCATGCAAATTCACAAAGTGCTAAAGAGAGTGATTCATGGGGGCTGGACAGCAGACGAACTGTGTGAGTTTGAAAGACATAAAGTGATAGAAAGCAATGGACGTTTTATAGCCTGTAGTGAGTAACCTGGAAGCCTCTCACATTGCCCTCCTGTCATGTGAGAAAGCTGGCGGGTGCTTGGGTTCGTCTGAACAATGGGAGACTCTCCGGGTCTTTCTGCTGCATTCCAGTGCCGTGGCTCTGTCTCCCGAGGGAGCTGCAGGACACACAGTGAAGAACGTCCTGCTGGCAGCGATGCTTCCTGCAGGAGACGAGATGAAAGGGCTGGATGTGATGCTATTTCTGGGCCGCAGGAGATGGGAAGTCAGCACTGTGTGTGTGTGTGTGTGTGTGTGTGTTAGCAGTACAAGTTGTCACTCTGCATGAGGTTGAAATTAATAAGACACCACCCTCCAGGTTTAAACTTTAAAAAACTTCCCCAAAACATGAAGCCCGGGAGTGTGTGCGTCTGTCCATATGTGTGTGTGTGTATGTATGTGTGTATGCAAGTTTTTTGCTAACAGCTATTTGAAGTAATCCAAATACTTTTGCAGCCCCAACCATCACGCTACTCCTTCCGTTGGTGACATGTGTAATGACTAATCCAATGGTCATCCCCTCTCTCTCTCTCTCTCTCTCTCTCTCTCTCACACACACACACACACACACACACACACAGCGAGCCCCCTCAATACCTCAAACAGAGCATAGCCAATTAAGTAAGCTGAGCAGCAAAGCTTGGGGTTACTGGAAGCACACAAAAGGCCATTGTGGTGCTGCCCCAAGCTGACACACACTGGCCGAATGTATGGGAAAAGATTAGCCATGCATACATTACTATGTGACCAGCAGCCATCGGGGACTGGTGTGATTCACCCAGATATCATTTGCTTTCTGGAACTTAACGTCTCATCACAGAAAAGTCTGAATGAATCTATCAGACCAATTGTTTTGAGAACTGAAGCATGTGAAAAGAGGTATATAAAGCCTGTGGAAGTTTCTCTGTATTTTCAAAGAGGTAATCAGTAAAAGTTTCTTTCCCTCTTTCCGCTTGAATTCTCCAAGGGCAAACTGGTGAGAAATAGGAATGAGTCATGCTCTTATGGACACAGGATGAGACCTGTATCTATAAAGTAGAAGAGTCGCTGAGGTTGGTGGGGAAAACAAAGCAGATAGCAGGGAGAGAACAGACAATGAAAGGTGGAGGGAATAAGGAAGCGATAAAGACAGGGGAGAGAAGGAGGGAGAGAGAGAGAGAGAGACTGAGGACAAAGACTGACCTCTTGCACAGCAAAAAATTCACCATTTAGGCAAAAAAAAAAAAAGAATCCTTATTAAACTGGAGACAAACAAGAGAAAAAAGAGCGGGAAGAGAGCCGGGCCTGTCTGACTCATCCAGAGAGACAGTAGTTGAGAGATACAATGACTGTCCTGGTAATAACACGACAAACTGAGTGACAAAGAAAGATCTGTGGCGTTTATGGGAAAGAAAAGACTCATGTGAAACTAGGACAAGGATTGGAATTTCTTTATTTCAGTGGCAATTCCTGCATGTAAAACATCATGCATTTTGAAATGTTACACACCAGTAAATTATGAAGCACTTGGAGAGGCTGTATTAGAGGCATTGGGTGTTACTGAAATTTAGAAATTTATTCGAAATTTGAAAATTTGTGCCTATACGACAAAAATTTGCCTTCCTAATGTCTCCCTAATCCCTAGTCTACTTATTTGATGGTATTTGTTTTGATTTTAGGTATTTTACATGTTATTCCTCCTTCAGAATCACAGTTCATTCCCTCTTTTTTCACACACAGGGTTACAGTATGTATTCTGTCACTTGATGCCTTCCTATGGTCTTCAAGGGCAAACTTCTTTTTGATGAAAAAATGAAAAAGTGAACAGAATGGAGAGCGGGAAGACGGTTCAAAGGCTTACTGACCTCTAGAGAAAGAAAGGGAATGAGCTTTCTATGAAATGAGCTGCAGGAGCTGTAGCTGTGTGAACTCAGTGACCGATCAGCTAAATTAACACGTTAACTAAATCTACTGTATCACCGGCTCAAATCCCTCCTACTCTAATAAGCACACTAACAGATAAGTGGGGTGTAAAATCGACATAAATAAAAAATGCAGAAAGAATGAAAGAAGCAATTCGCTAAGGAAAGAAGATACCAGTGACAGCAAATGTTCTTTCTTTATCTCCCAGATGATATAAATGAACCTTCTCCAACCTTGTGATACACAGATGAAAAGGGGGAGGTGGGAAAAAAAAACAAAAAAAACAAAAAGAAACTGTTGAGGTGGGGTTGATGTTTGCTTCAGTTTACTTGCTCACACCACACTGCATTTGTTCAATCCCAAGGGTGAAAGCCAGCAAATTGAAGAAAGGCTGCGTGTTCTTGCAAGGTCGTGATTGTTATCCCACACACACGGCTGTAGTAAACACAAAACACATACATACACTTATGGACACACTCACACACACACACACACACACACACACACAGAGTGCAGACTGCATCCCTTTTTTCATGTGAACTGCCAAGAGAACAATGAGATCTCCTTCCTCTGTCAGTGTCAATGAGTCAAAGGATAAAGGAACTGGAAGCGAATGATTATGAGAACTGGACGAGCTTGATGTGTAATTACCATTAACACAGATGGCAGGCGTGAACAATACACACACAGTAGGGAAACACACAGCAAAAACTGCACATGTTATGCTGCATGAGAAGCAACATGAAACATGAAACGGTGTTAAAAGTTCAGGAAAACATAAGAGGATCGAGGCATGTATGCATATCCCGTCTTTGATTTATGTGACATTTACAGGGACGCGCTCCATCTGCGCCCCGGGAGAGTCGAGTGTCATCACATTTTCCACAGGTTTCTTCCCTGTTCAGAGGAGGAAAAGGAAGAGGGGTTACAGCCTTTGTGATTGGTTTAGGTCTCTCTCTCTCTCTCTCTCTCTCTCTCTCTCTCTCTCTCTCTCTCTCTCTCTCTGCCTCTCTCTCTGTCTCTCTGTCTCTCTGTCTCTCTCTCTGTCAGCTGGGAATGCAGAGAAAATCATCACCGTTGGGAGAAACGTTTCAGGACCGACTAGTCATTACACTTTCCACTTTCCTTTTCTGAAGATATTTTCTACAAAATGTGTGTGTGTGCGTGTGTGTGCATGTGTGCGTGTGCGTGTGTGTGTGCGTGTGTGTGTGTGTTTGTGTGTGTAATATTGTATTAGATTTCATCCAATCTGGGTTTTTGAAGGCCAATACTGTCACTGATATCTTTGGATTAAGCCACCGATATACAATATTTCGTACTAATCTTTAAATTTCCATTTTCATTCCAAACAAATTTTCAAAATACAAAAAATACAAATTTTCAGTGTTTCCCCCAGAATTGTATACTCAGCATTTTATACTTGTGTGAAATTCAGTCAAATGCTGCATAGGTTAAGGGCCTCCCATATAGAGAACTAGTGTAATTTTGATCAAATATACAATAAATATGTAATCAAACAACCTGCATCATATCCATCTTAAGTCCATTTATTGGTCTAACACTAGTGTTTTGCATGTGTATGTGTGTTTGTGGGTGTTCATACCTTGTTTGCCTTTTTCTGCAGATTGAGAATTTACATGATTCCAGTGTAACGAACAATAAAACCCATTCCAGACAAAGTGCTGAAGGCACAGCCAGTACTTTAACATCCTGTAACGTCCTTTTCTACTGGCAGCAATTTTCCTAGCTTGGACTCTATTAAAGCCTGAATTTCCAGTTTTACAGTATAGTCAGACAGTTGGAGGTTTTCTCCTGAATTATTCAGTCTACTGAGAGGTGCTGCTCTGCCAAAGTGACACCAGAGACCAGACCTTTTTCCACATCCATCCAAAAAATATTTTTCACCAGCATCACTGGCTGGTGAAAAATATTTTAAGATATTGCTTGCCTTCTTTACTTATACTGTACCACATCTTGTGAGAACACATTTTTATTTAGATTTTGTATTTATTGTATAGATTTATTGACTGTTTATTGATTGTTTTGATTAATATTGTAAATACTTAACAATTACCTGTGTAAAATGTAGTCTATATTGCCTTGGGTGCTCATCTCTCCTTGGCTAATTGCTCTCAGCAGAGAAGCATCAGGCGGATTTACATTTTCCTTCAGCAGAGAGAAGTTGTTGTTTTTGACTGTGCCTTTGAACTTGTCCTTTAACATGTCTTTTTTCCTCATCCTTTTGTTTGATTTGCATATCCTCTAAGTAAACGGTAAAACAAAGAAGAGTGAAGAACCTTTTTTGAGTCACACGTCAAATATACGCCGCAGTTCAACAGTTTAAGTGAGCTTTATACAGAGTCTGGAAAGCTGCATGTTCAGTGTCAATCACATAGCTGGTCTTGTATGAGAATCACATCCATCCCTTTCTGTAGTCTGATTTTATTTTCTCACACCTAATTTATCAGTTTATTGAAATAATAGAACCTTATTAAATAGAATAGCCTAGCCTAGATAAAGCAGTTAGTGGCTCTGTTTTGGTTGCATGTCTGTCCTTGTTTTCATCACAGTTTTAGTTCCAGTGCAGGTTCAAGTGCTAAAGCTGTTCTTAATTGGATGCTTTATTCTGATAAATGCACTACTTCTACACAATACCCCTTCACCTGTTTGTTTTTATCATTTCACATTTCAGTAGAACTACAGTTGTTTTTCTTGCTGTTGTATTCATTACTGCTGAATGAATATAGCGTAAATGCTGCTATAAATGAATATGAAAAAAACTTCTGTCTATTTTAAACTCCTTTTGTGCTCTGCAAGCTAATCAACTTGCTGACCTCATCAACAAATCAAATAGTCAGTGCCGTCATTTTCTTAACCACAGCAGTCTCAGATTTTTACATTTTCACGAGACAAACACAAATATACAGTATAGTGTTCAGTATATTGAAGGGTTGCCAGTAGCTTCAATGATCTGCAGACACAAACCAGCTAACAAGTAAAGGTGTTTCTTTGTTGGGTAAAATGAAAATGTAATTTAATCTTACTGTGCTTTCAAATTATCAAAATGTATTTTTGTGAGCACAATTCCTCCTTCCTGTTGGAGTCCAATGTTGTGCCAGAGGATCAGAAAAGAACAAACCTGTAAATAATGTAAGTATGAATTCATATGTTATTAATGTTGATTCAAACCCACTGACCACTGTGTTCTCTGTGGGGTTGTAGTACATCGAACCAGTGTGTGCTTTACTCTAATCTCAGAGTCTCTGAGGCAGATAGTGCTGATTCAGTGCGGCTCACACACCTGCAGTGGTACGAGCTGAAATAATAAAGACCCATGAGATCAGAGCATGGACACGACTACAAACAACTAACACACTAACAAACAACTAAAACTCTCTCTCTCTCTCTCTCGGTCTCTCCCTGTCCCTCTGTTTCTTTATCTTTTTGGAAAACCCTAAACTGATCATTCACAATTATATGTGAATTATCTGAATTGCCATGTAGGGAAATGCAGAACACCTTAATTCACCTTTGCTTTGTTCATAGATGTGGCTCTTGGAAGGCAATATCGAATCTGTTCTGTGTAGTCAACAGCCAAGGTTTGTCAGCCAAGCTTTAATCAGATTTAATACTTTGTGATACAACATGCTGTTTCTGAAATCGACTTGTACAACGTCCAGCAGCTTCCAGAGCAGCTCCAGGATGGAGTATAGCCAAAACAATAAAAGGTCATGTTATCAGCCCCACGTCTTATGTAATCATTGTCTCAATGACATGTTGAGGCTCTTTTAAAGGGTGTGCTTTTGGGCATACTGTATGAAACATGTCGTGTATTGCTTTTTGTAAAGCAGCTACATATACATTAGATATTTGGATAAGTCATAGGTGTGTCTGCAAAACTCAGCAACACATTGTTGCTGGTATCGGACCCTCTCTGGACGCATGACGTAACCCAAAGCTGATTCACAGGCTTCGTTTCCTATACAATAAATTCATGCAATAAAGGAAGAGTGAGGAAACTGGGAGAATGAGACTCGCTGTAATGCTGTCCGGTGACCTAACGAAGCAGTCCCAGGGGTGCAAGCGTCCTGGTTCTACATCAAAAATAATGAACTCTCCCTCAGATGCACCTTAATGCTCCTACTTACATGGAGACCTAAAAGCTGGTGTCACACTCTAATTATGCAACAATAAAGGTCTGTGGTCCAGGGTTTTCCAAAGGTGGTATTTGGCAGCAAGAGCATATTTTTCAGGTCCCTGGAATTCATCAAGTCTTCAGGCACAAATGTCACTTTCAAAATGTCAAAATTCACAGATACCGATCAACAACGTGTTTGTTTTGCAAATGGTCTTGAGCTGATCATATAGGAAAATAAGCATTCTTATATTGCAAAAAATAAAATAACTACAGTACACCAATCAAAGTGTTCAAGTCAAGTGTGTCTGTGTGTGTGTGTGTGTGTGTGTGTGTTTGTGTGATCTATCTATCTATCTATCTATCTATCTATCTATCTATCTATCTATCTATCTATCACCAAACCTATCACCAACCCTTCCTCTCTACTCAGTCAATCTAGAGATCTGAACACTTGATGTGTGATAAAAACAGTGAACAGTCACAGTGTTTTTACCCTCTTCGAGCTGGAGAAAAAATAAAAATAAATTGTATGTGAATTTGGGACCTAAGCCAAGACGTGTGTCCTGCCATGTAGGCTACACACTGATGGATACGTCCCAAGCTGAAGTACAGCATTGGTGAGAAATAAATGACGGCAAATTCAATATATTTCCTCATCCGTGAGTTGTTGAAACAATGAACTAAAGAGCCTTTCCGGCACAATTCAAGCCCCTCTTACTTTGGATCATCTACTATTGCTGGGGGCCACTGTCACTGCACAGAGCCCATCTTCAGATTCAGTCCATTTGAAGCACCGCTACAATGTCAAAAAGCAATCAAAGTTGTCCCGCAGCGATCCAGTTTATTGCTCCGTTTGCTTTGTCTCATTTAGTGAAACACAGAGCAATATTCAGCTGTGCTCTAAGGCCTAATCAGAAAGAACTTTTTCCCATCCTGCTCTTGTCAAATCATTGTGTGTGTGTGTGTGTGTGTGTGTGTGTGAAGTCTCCATCTGCGGGGGACATCCTCACTGCTGAGGTTGCACAACAGGAGGAACTTGTCTATTGTCTTGCTGCTCTGAGATTCTCTTTTCTTCTCTTTTTCACCGTCTCCCTACTGCTTCTTCCGTCTGCCCTGCTCCTCTCCTTCCTTTCTTCCTTCCCTTTCTTTTCCCTTTCTTTCCCTCTCTCTCCTCTCTGCCCCACCCTTCTGTCTTGTCTGCTTTCCTCTATACTATCCTGTCTTCTCTCCACCTCTACTCTTTCTTCTTTCATTCCTGTCTGTCTATGACCGTATAGAAAACATTAACATCTTCATTTATCAACCCAATATGTTGTCCTTGTATAAAATATCCATTATTAATTCCTTTTTTCAGTGTATAATTGCTATTTGAAATGTATTCCATCACTTTGGTGAGATTTATTGGACGTGTCTGGCACAGTGGAACCAGTTCATTGATTATGTCTGGTGCGTTGGAGCAATCCAGCCCCAGAAATTTTAATCTGACCCATTTGTCTATTTTACAGTAAGTCAAAGCAAACTGATTAACTCAGAGGATTTCTATTAATAAGTGACCCAGGTCTGCACACGTTCTGCATGCAGATAATACTGACAGTCATGATTATATATAGTACCTACATCAAGCTTCTGTAGTTCTCCCTGTTGATGTCTTGAAATAGCCAAATCTCATTAAATAATACATTCATCAAAACAAAACAGCATATTTTCACTCCTGCCCCCTCGGATCATTCTTGTAATTTTTGGTTTTAGTTTATTTTCTTTGGTCTTAATCCTTTTTCAAATCACACCATGACAACTTTGTAACACACCATACAGACACATACACAGTTACACAATAGTTTCACTACTCCTGTTATCATTTGCCACATTTGTATCCATTTCTGACATTTTCTAATCTGTCTTAGTCATGACTTCATCATGTTTCTGGCATCTTCTCCTCTAGTTTTCAGACAGCAAACAAACACATTTCTGTCTCCCTGTAGTCGAGCCAACTTACACAGCCTCCATTCTAAAGTGCCATTCGTCCCCGTGTCTAATTCTTGAGCGACTCCCCTACCGGGTCCCATTGTTGTACCTCCTCATGTGGTGCTTGGGGCAGTCAAAAGGCAGGGAGGAGAGGAGAGGAGAGGAGAGGAGAGGAGAGAGGGGGAGATTGAAGAGGGTGAACACAGAGACTCGACTGTACCAAACATTTGCCTCTGAATGGGACTGCGGTTGAAACTGAGCACACTCAGAAAGAGGAGGGAAAGAGAGAGCAGGAAAGACCTGCACCTGTGGCTCTTCTGTCAAAAAAATGACAAGCAATCAGTGAGTGATCTCCAATGCGATGTAGCTTACCAGACACACACACACACACACACACACACACACACAGAGAGAGAAACCAGACAGGAATTTCTGGTCTCCCCCCAGACAGGTGCTCATTAAGACAGCAAAGCTCCTTTGGTTGCCCTGTCTCATGTCCCGCTTGGCTGAGGTCAGGAGGCTGACTGTGAGAGAAAGAGAGAAAGAGAGAGAAAGAGAGAGATGAAGATTTCTTCCAGACCACCCACTATTCTGACAGATGAAGCCACAGGATCGTCCTCCTCTCTCTCTCTCTCTCTCTCTCTCTCTCTCTCTCCCTCTCTCTCTCTCTCCCCAGGTCACCAAATCACCCCCTTTTCGTGTTTTGTGTTGCTTGTCTCGCCGATATCAGTCAACCAGCTGTTTGTATTGCCAACACTGCAGCGCTCTGTTTGGGATAAATAAACAGTGACTGTAGTTTTCTATTTACAAGCTGAATCCAAATAAAAGTGTTGTCTTTGTATATCCAAACAGATGTTAGGAAATCCATATAATGCTTAAAACCCTAAATATGCAGAAACCAGCTTATGTTTTTTTGAGGATCAAAGTAAATGTTTTTGTGTTGTGCCGTTTTGTCTTCTATCCTCTTTTAGATGCAGCAGCATTTTTACATTGTACGCCCTTATTTTTTTCTCACCGTGATTTTTCGTGACAAAGCACATTCTCAAATATTTGTCTCCCATTCACAATGATAATGAGTCTCGATGATCCTCAGTTCTGCTGAGCCCAGCACTCTGGGACAAACAAATAGCGCCTGTTTCTCCCCTCTGCTCTTAATTTCCTTGCCATTGTTGTGGCTTTTCTTGTTCTGTTGTTAAAAGCAGATTCGGGAAGTTGTTTGATATGCAGAGGCAAAGCACTCTGGGATCTCTTGTGGTGTGCACTGGAGGATGATAATGTTCCTAACTTTATGAATCGAGGATCAGCGAAGCAGTGTGGGAGCAAGGACAGAACTTCCCCTGTGGGTAGATGGGCTGGTTCCAGCAGAATGTCTGTGGTTCGCACTGGTTCTTCATTTATTAAGTGTTTTTGTGTGTGTGTGTGTGCGCGCATCTGTCGACTGCACCACTCAACGACTTGGCATGCATGAAGAGAAAAGTATGCGATGCTTGAAGCTCTGTTGTGTGTCTTCAGGACTTTATGCCAGTTTACTTCATAGCGCCCACTAAACTTGGTGGGATGGTTACTGTATTAAATCCTAGTTTGGCATCACATCGTATGTGTGTATCCAGAAAACCAGCAAAGAGCCCAGAGAGAAGATTTGATGATGAGATGAACAGTGAACAGAGGGTAGAGCAGATACAGTATATTGCTCAGACAACTGTTATTATTATTATTATTATTTGCTTCACACCTTTCTCTTCCCCGTTTCTACCATTAACATATACATTTAGCAACAAAATGGAATGCGAATGTAATACCATTATCTCAATTTAATTGTAAACTTCTTTAGACTTCATCTCATTATGCCTCAATCCCTCTTACTCATTATTCATATCATTATTATATCATTGTTGATGTTGTTGTTGTGTTGGTGGTGATTTGTGTCGTTACGGCTGTTGTACTTGATACTGCAATAATTTCATGCTCCAATCTCAGTTTCCTGGTATTAAAGCTTAATCTCATTCCCCATCTCTCCCTCACTCAGCACACATAATTAATAATCACCACATTTTAATTTGGCAGCATAAGCGCTGACCTCCCTGCCGTGTTTGATATCAGTGTGAGTGAGCAGGTGCTCTCATCATCCTAATGCACCGGCTGGTAATGTGATCTGTGCAGCGGCCAGGTTGTAAGCCTCTGGCATGCTCCGTCTTGTATTCCAGTCCCATGGAGCAAAACTTATAACGTGCCCATCTAAATGATTAAAAGGGCCATAAGTCTAAATGATTTATCATGAGGGAGATTTGATGTTGTCGGGTCAAACTGAATTGAAGTAACCTGAGCTTACCTCTTTAATAAAGTTGACGCAGCTTCTGTCTTTCTCTCTCTGTCTTCTGTCTCTCTTTCTCGATCTGTGTCTGTACTGTGTGTTCAGGGCGCTTCCTCCAGACACTGATAAATCTTACACACACACATCTTTACCGTGGGCGAAGACCGATGCGCTGTACAAACATACTAACCAATGTCAGTGTCTAGGAACAACTTCACCCCCTGCTCTCTGCCTCACACCCCAGCTGGGACACAAAGTGGCCGAGGGGACAAGAATGCCCCTCATCTACACTTAGGTGTGTGTGTGTGTGTGTGTATGTGTGTGGTCAACCAAGCATCATGGTCAACCATCAGAGGTATAGTGGTGTTGAGTGCCAGACGTGCCCCTGTTACATTATAGATGACAGCGGCAGCCATGGGGTCTGGGTGGGGTTTCCACATCAGCGTCTCTCTTCTTCCGTCTCTGAGCTCCGCTGCGTCTCGGTGGCGTTCTTAATGCATTTCATACACTCATTTATTGATGCTTTGTAGTTTCCCTGTGGAATTCCATGTGGTTTCCATGTGGAAACTTCCAGGCAATTATGTTGTTTCATCGATTTGGCCAGAAGACCAAATCCACTCTGTGACATGGAACTCATTTGAATCCTCAAATTATCCATTTCTGACTCTTTTTTTTTTACTCTCCCCTCAACCCTTGAGTCGCTGAACAGGTCTGACTGTCTCTCCTCTCCTCTCCTCTCCTCTCCTCTCCTCTCCTCTCCTCTATATCGTTCATTTTTAAAATGGTGGGGCAGGTGTTCTTCCTACTCCTCTGAGACCCAGCCACGTCCATTAAAAGATAATGGTGATTAATGCCTATTCTGCACACACACACACACACACACACTGTAATACTAGTGTTGTGTCGTGTCGTGTCGAACACGCTCCTCAACTACGCATTTTTGATAAAATAAAATTTCAATTCCATTTTGTTTGCAATATTTAGTCATGATAATATTAAATAAATCCAAATTATTCTAATTGTGGTATAGATCGTGTAGACAAAACATTCCTTCTTTCTCATGTTGCATAAGTAAGCTGGCACCACCAGAGATGATAAAACAGGCAAGACTACCTTATACAGGAAGGCTTTGACCATCGATCCATAATGCAAATCAAGACCTTTATATCTTAAGTGTAACACAACAACCAAAGTGTGCATGAGTAAAGCAGTGGGGCTCTCCAGCCAGTTGGCACAATGCCAGAGTTTTTCAATCACATTTTGTAAACATGTAAAAAAGGAGAAAGGTCTGCACCTTTGGGAGAAAATACAGTTTGCCAGACAGATGATTACCAGCTGTTTGTTGGCTGTCAGCTGTGACAAATTATTCTGAGTCAGTCTTTTATGGCAGTGCAGCTGATAGTCTCCCACAAATGTCACAGGTTATAATTAGAAAAACATTGAATTGTATGTGATATCTCCAGGTCATTCTTTAAATATAGACAGGAAGACCAGCCCAGTCTCCAATGAGGAGATTAGTAGTGCAAAAAGTAAACTATGCCTTGATGTGAAAATATTTTTTATTACATTTATGCAATTTTCATTTAAACATTTTTCCTTCTCCATATAACAATTTTAGACCAGTGCATGTATGATGTTGATGATGGTGATCATCATCATCATCATGTTACCACAGCTGCTGATCAGCATGAAACAAGAAGAGAGGACGGCTGATCTGAGTGCAGACGAGGCAGAAAGGATCCAGTTGGTGAACCTGCTGAGAGGGTGGGATGGCTTTTGGAGGCTTGCAGATACACATTAAGGTAGCACTTTACATTATGGCACGCAAATAACAGGGTAATAACTGTGTAATTACAGAGAATTTATCAGAACGGGTCATTTCTGGTAATAACGAGTAACTATTTTGTAATTATAATATGTAATTTCTAGGTTACATGCCGATTATTTCTGGTCATAATGATTAATTATTAACATGATAACAGTAGGCTACTACATTCATGTAGCAAGTTTTGCAATCATTACTGAATAATTACGAGGTAATACTTTGGAAACATTTGCTTAACATTGTTTCCTTCTCTCTTACACTGAACTTCCATATTCTAGGTCAGATGACAGATGAGGTTGTTACCGTGTTGTTACCCAATACCTGTTATGAAAGTACTAGATAACACCATGGGAGCTGCACTGCCAAGTGAAGTGAAGTCGAATTGGTCATTTGTGTACCGTAATGTAAAGTGCTACCCACATTAATATAGACACCAGTTAAGTGTTATATGTAATGTAGGCATCTTCTTAAACCACTTTATGTTCTCTCTCTCTCTCTCTCTCTCTCTCTCTCTCTCTCTCTCTGTCTCTCTCTCTCTCTTTGTCTCTCGCTCTCTCTTAGTCTGTCACTCTGCTTCTGTCACTCTCTCTGAGTGAGAGAAATGTTTTCCCATCACAAAAGAATTACATGAAGGAGACCAGAAACAGACAGTAAACTGACACTGAACTAGTGTGGTGGAGAGTAAGGGTTCTGTGGTCAGAATGGTGGACAGTTGGATACATCTGACGTCAACAAGAGGTTTTCTATTATGAGTGACGTCTTAATTTTTTAGCAAGTGTTTCTTATGTAAATATGATCATAACCTTAACCCTAACCTTAACCAAAGTTGTTTTACTTGCCTAAACGTAACTGTAAACCTTTTCATGTGACGAAAAAGAGAAAATGGCAATAGAAGAGGTGCAGCTAACAGTGCTCAACACAATCCCAGCATTTTCTATTTATGCAGCTTTTTATGTATTATTGTATTTTAAAATGCGGCTATTGCAAAACTGGCAGGTTCCTTTCATCTGCAGCTTTATTACCAATCTATATTGGCTTGCACTGTGGACATATTTGTGGGGATTTGTCTCAAAGAAAATTGATCGCACTATGCACTGTAATAACCCTTCCATATCAATTGGTTTGAATTAAGCTGGCATGAGTGGCAGAGAGAAGAGACCACTGGAGCTGTGTAAACACCTGCTTACCCAGACAGTATGTTCAGACAGCATTTTGGTGTTGCAGTGATATAAGGATTAGCAATTAGATGTAACAGGACATTTCCCTTTGGACTGTGCTGTTGTCAAATGTCAGGATTTCCTGACACTGATAAGAGAAAAGCTGCCTGGACGAAGGTGGCAGAAATTCTTGGCGTCTCCGGTGGCCAGACATGATAGACTTCAGTGAATTGAGCTAATATTAGCCTATAACCACAATATTCGTTTAATTTAATGAGTTTAACATTATACCTGTAAGGAGCAAAATACCAAATATCAAAATTGAGATGGTGTGGGAGCCGGACGGGAGCCGCACAGCATTTTCTGCTCTTCAGTTGTTTTTACGCTGTTTGTCTGTTTTTGCCGAAGTCACTTGTGTCTGTGAAGCGTGGAAATACACTGTTTTGACTTATACACAATAAAGCCATAGAAAATCAATATATTGAATAATCTCTTTATTAATTGCACCAAAATTTCAGTTTGCCAATTGAAACCAATGAATGAAGGAAGATACCCACTCACTATAAACTCACTATAGAGTACTATAGACAAATTAAGTTCCTATAGTAATAGGCCTACTATTTACTATAGGATTTTTTGCAGTGTGCTTTTAGTCTGTATTTTAGCCAGCCTTTTTCTCTGGGTTCGATTGCTCTGTAGCCTAGTTTTGTCTTGTCCGTTCCTATAAATGAATATATAACCTAAAGTAACATTTTATTGTGCCAGTGAGTTCAGTTTCCTGATTGACGCCACTGACTGAAATGAAAAACTGTGATGCGAAAGCACCAAGCTGGTCGCAGCTTATCAAGAATTACATCCTTGTGTTGTTTTTTTTTTGTTTTTTTGCGAACTCTCATTTGACCATTTCCACCACCAGCTAATGCTTCCTATCAAGTGGACTCTACCTGGTTTTCTGGTTTTAACACTAATGCCATTGTGTGCTTGGGAAGCAGCTTGTAAACAAAGACCCAGTTGAACTGCCACAAAGCGAGCTTGACTAAGCCCGGGCCCTTTGTCTGCAGTTCTGGTCCAGCACACAAATGTAACTGAGTCAGGAATCACTGGACTGACAGGTTCCCTGCAGCTCAACCTGACGCTGGATAACCTGTGAGGAATTCTGATGTTTAGTGATCAAGTTGCATTTGAGAGGCTGAAGTATGAAATATTAATTTCAGAAGTATATAGGGATCAACTGACAAAACACGGGTAAATGCAATTTCTGATGGAATGAGCATTTGAGCATTAGGTGACCATTTCACATTTGAATATTATTTCACATTTGTATGAGAGTGTTGCAGTTTCATATCCTCATACATCAAACTAGTAATGTTCTAGAAATGGCCAGAGATAAACCTTCTTCATGTTGTAAAGGGGAGTTAACTTGGTGTTACCCCGCTAGACAACTTGGTTTCCTTTTATTTAGCACAGTCAGTGCTGATTCACTTCACAGTGATCTCTACCTCAAATTAGCATGGCTGGCAGAAATACAGGTCATTATAGAGGAAAAACTCTGCTAAACTTAGAAAAACCACCACCAAGCTAGCAGATGCAGGTAGATATAGTTCCTATATAAACAGCACTGAACCACAACCTCTAAATAAAATGAGAACCCAAGCAGTCCAAATCTGACTTTTTCATCTTTGTTCCCCAGGGAGACAAAGGTTATTTCTGAAGCCTGAAAACATGACTGGCTATTTTTACATGCTGAAAATAAATGTCACAGTCTTGTTTACTGATTCTCTGTCCCACTTCACCACACACCCTCTCCTCTCTTGTTCCAGTTCCCCTCCCACTCAAACCAACTGCTCAAGGAGGGATTTGACAAGCAAAGGACAGGGAAGAGGCTAATCACACATAATCTGACATTTTAAGACTTGTCTTTCCCCCATCTAGCTATCATGCCCCAGTCTGCTTCTGTCCTCCCTCTCCATAACTGTTCTTCTCTGTTTGTGCTGCTTGGTGAATCACGTCGAATATTCCAGTCTCTGCCAGTAATACAAAAAAGGTGTTAAGTGAATTTTTAATGGATTCTGGCATCGTATCGGTCTAGTTACCTGTCAACTTTTAACTAACCAAATCCAATATGGATATCTTATGATGACTATTAAAGGTGATAAAATGATAAAACATACCTCGCTGGGTACCATAAGGAGGATGACTGTACATTTTTAGATCAGCAGGAACAAACAGGAAAAAGCTGCTTTTAACGGCTCTTTTGATTGGTCACGCAATTGCCGCAGGGCCGTAACCCCCCTGCTCTCTGCTTGCAGCATGTTGAAGCCACAGGTCTGCAAATCACTCTACACCAAATGCCCTACAACAATTGCAGCAACAGTGGGAGAACGCAGATTCGTCATTTGTGAGGAGCAAGATATCGTCTGAGAGGCTGCAACAGCAGATTTGAGAAGATGTAATCACTGAGTTGTTCTTGTACTAGAAAAATATATTCAAGAAAAATACATATGAGCAAAATTATCATACAAGTTTATAGCCATTCATTAAAATATTCAAATGACTTGCACATAATCTGTGATCTGTGAGTTCAAATTTAGCACACAGGCACACACATCAGATAGGGGCTTAGGGAGCAGAGAATAGGGGGCAAACCACATCGGGACATCAGGACCTGCAGTACTTGCAAAATTTCTCAAAAAACTAGCTTCCATGTTGAGGGAGGGGAGGCGCATGCAGACACACACACACATGCACACAAACATGTGCATACACACACACACACACACACACAAAGATCAGCATTGAGAGACTCCATTGCATGTATTGCACACATGAAGCTCGGCAGCTATAAGTCTTTTCGTGAACTGCGCTCACTAGTCTTTGGTGTTTGACATGATATAGGGACATACTGACCTCCGGGAGGTCATCAGAGGGGAAACAGAAGAGGCACGCAGGGGTGGGGGAGCGTGGGGTGGGGGGGTGAAGTCTGGAGCGAACGTGCGTCTGGGAACCAAGTGTGATTCACACGCTACTCATCCCCATAGAGCTCTTGTTCTATATGGAGCCTCAGGCACTTCAGTGAGAGGGGGCTTTGTTAGGAGCTCTCTCTCTCTCTCTCTCTCTCTCTCTCTCTGTGTGTGTGTGTGTGTGTGTGTGTGTGTGTGTGTGTGTGTGTGTGTGTGTGTGTGTGTGTGTGTGTGTGTGTGTGTGTGTGCGCGTGCGTGTGCATGCGTGCGTGCGTGTGTGTCATACTGTAGTAAGCAAGACCTCCAGGGAATCAACAACTGCACATTTCATTTGTCCCCTCCTGACTAATCAAGTGGTTCCTCTTAGTCTTTTGTTTTCCAGACTAATCCTGACTCACAACACCCAGCAGAAAGAAATTAATCAGTCAGTCAGCTGGTCAAAACAAGATGATACTACACAGTTTCAGCTTTCCAACAGCTCCTACTTATTAGACAGTTGTTCGCCCACTGTGGCGTCTCTCTAGGCATGTGGCAGTGGATGGGTGGGTGAGAGTAGCAGGTTGAATGGGGATGTTGTAAAAGAGCCATTTAGAGTATTAGTATTGACACACACTGTCGTTGAGACTGTGATGGAGGTGATGGTTACACAAGTTACAAACTGCAATTTTGATTGTTCATTGGTCAATCCATCAAACAATCAATCAATCAATCAATCAATATTGGGAGTAGTAGGTTGATTGTGTTATAATGTGCCACTAATGGATAAGTGTGTGTGTCTGAGAAGGAGAGAGACAGAGAGAGAGAGTGAGTGTCCAGTCAGCCCAAGGTAAAGAGTCAGATTGACTGGGAGGGCTGTCAGCCAATTACTGTAATCACAGTAGAGCGGCATGGATCTTCTGGAGCAGCTGTGAGGCAGACAGGGGGACACTGCAGGGTTAATAGGTAAAACAGACAGACACTGTTTTTTCATCAGTAGAGGCTCAGTCCTTAGTGTTTTGGCTTTTAGCTTTATGGAATCAATACGGTTGAAGATGGGGTCACATATTGCACATTCTTGCGACTTATCACGCTTTGTTTTAAATAATTCCACAGGCTGGGGCTGGATGATGAAGGGGTTTGATCACTTGGCCTTAGCTAAGTGGGACAGAAGAGGGGTAACAGCAAGTCTACCAGATCTGAACCAGTTCTGAAGGAGGTGGTTCAACCACTCAGATACATAAGAAACAGTCAAAAGCAAATAAGTCAGTTTCCATCACTACTTCTGTATTCTTGCAGCCATTGTATTGTGGTTTGTTTCTTCAACATTGGTGGCATTTTGTAAATGATGTGAGTCAAGAGGCGGAAGTCACCTCCACCATTCAGAAGTAATGTAACTATTGCTTCAAGTTCTGTATTCAGCTCCACTTAAAAGAAGTAATGTACTAATACAAGAGTCAATTCTGGCTCAGCTGGCGTGGAGAAGATGGCAGAGCAACAGTGAATTACTGCCTGATTTTGAACCAATTGATTATTTAAATAAGAAAGTGAAACCCCAAATATAATCAAATCAACATAATAAATCCATATTTTAAAAATGACATTAATACAACATGTACAAAAGTGATTGACTCAATAATTTGCCCTTTGATTAGCATTAGATTTAGATTAGTGTCTGCTGGGTCTGGACACTCCTGAAAACATTTCTTTACTTCAGTGAAACTCGGCTTCAAAGCCCCGCCCCCCTCCACATCCCCCAGGTGCAACAGTCACCTCTATGTGATACATAACCTTGTCTGGCTGAAAACTGAGAACATGGTTGTATTGCCATTAAATAAAAGATTGTCTTCTACTCACTTTTATATTGTTGGCCTCATTTTGCTCACCACTGTTTTGTTTGTCCCTGCCTTCTGCCCAGTGCATGCTGGGAAAGGCTCCAGCAGCCCTGTAACCCTGAATGAGCGGGTGAAGAAAATGAATGAATGAATGTTTGGTTTAGGACTCTGCATTGAGAGTAAGTAAATTAGGTACATCTCAACGTTTATCAGGAATTATATCTCAGAATATACGGTTGTATATATTACCTTCATTGCAGTGTAGTTTATATGTATGACATTACTTGTCACCCTACATCAGAGTTCCCATTCTTAGAAATTCATGAATATGAGCCCTGATTTTTATCATAAGTGGTTTGTGCCAGTGCATATGTAGCCACACAAGTGAAATGTGATGCATTTTGACATGAATAGCAATATGGAAAGAGAGCTATCTTATTTTGTTCTTAAACATTTTTTATTGTCCAGCTGATTTCATTCTTAAGATGCATCAAATCAGCCAGTTCTTGTCAAATCTATATGTTGTTGGAAAGAAGCAATTTTGGAGCCTAGATTTGGCGCAAGTTGAAATTTTCTGGAGGTTTTCAAATCTTGCCATGCAGAAAACATAATCTTATATTATCCATTTAAAGTTTCCATTTTTGATGATAACATATTGCAGTTATAGCATCGTAAACAACATAACTGTGTTAGAGCTTACCTCTCCTTCTCCAGGTGGTTTGACTTGAGAAAATCCTGCATGTGAACTTTAGTTAGACCCAAAGCTCTCCCCTCTATCTCTAGATTCCTGTGACCAACCTCCTTATGAGAAACTTGTAAGTTCACAGTTCAACACAAGACATGACCTCTTACTCTCTAACGCCACAAAAGCCAACATACTGTACATCAATTTTAATGTGATTAGAAAAGGATTTTGCTTTGATGATTTTGATGACCACAGCTCTGTGTGTGTGTGTGTGTGTGTGTGTGTGAGAGAGAGAGAGAGAGAGAGAGAGAGAGAGAGAGAGAGAGAGAGAGCGAGGGAGAGACCCCCACTGAGAGTGGAGGGCTTCCTAGCTGCCACGTTAAAATTCTCTGAGCACCTCATGAACTCATGAACTCACGATGTCCTGCTATGATGCCTGAGGCCTGGTCTGGCCTGGGCATCTAGATGGCTAATGCATCTGGCAGATGGCTGTGTGTGTGTGTGTGTGTGTGTGTGTGTGTGTGTGTGTGTGTGTAGTTGTGTGTGCTAACATTTGTGTCTGTGTTTCTGTGTGTTAAGTGTTCAGGCAGACCAGCAGTGCGATCCAGGACAAACAGGTCAGTGGTGTGCAGGAGGTATTAGAGGGGTCAGCTGGGCCAGATGAACACCAAATCTTCTGGAAATTTTCAGTGCCAGGGTCATGTGTGGTCATATTCTGGAAAACTTGATCCAGTAATTTCCCCCCTAAAGACTTAGTGAAATTCCCGGGAATCTTCGTTTGCCATGCTAGTGTGAACAAAAGCCATAAAGATTCCCAAATCAAGCACGCAGAACAGTCTTCCGTAATATACTTTCACATAGAGCGAGGAAACCAATCACAAGAGACTCTGGAGTGACGTATTTCATTCTGCAACTTTCTCATGACAAGCATTTGTCTGGTTGAATGTTTGAAAACCGGCAAAATGAGCACATTTTTGTTTTCGACATCAGAAAATGTATTATACATTAATAATAGTAGAAGAAACTTGGCATCCGGCCACAGGAGCCATTTTTCTAAAACAAAACGTTTTCCATCACATTTCTTAAATGCAACATCCGGCCTCAGCTCACCTATCTGGGTCTGTCATGTTATGTGTGAACACATTCTACACAGAAATTTTACAGATAGCAGCTAACAGTGTGAACAGGGGAAACCACTCGCAATGCCGGAAAAGTTAAAGGACAATTATGGTTATTTTCTACCTGGACCTTATTGTCCCACTTACTTCACTGTAGAGCTTTACATACATGTGTGCTGCCCAGGTTGAAAATAACCGGAATTATCCTTTAACACGGCAATCTCACACTTCTATGTGTGAAACGGGTTTATCTCATTGGCTGTCTGGCATTCCGCCTAATGGCAAAACTCTATTGACTTTGACTGTAATGAGACGTTCCTCTCTGGGAGGACACATCACTGGAATACAGTGTAAAACATATATTGTCTGTTGCCTTTTTCAAATTGATAATATTCCATTTAGATTTATTAAGTAGATTATTTGGTGTAATCATCACTATAAACGTGTATTATGTGAATCTGGGTGACAATGTGAAGTTTTGAAATAGCTATTTCCATTGTTCACGATCAGGTTTTGAAATATATTCTATACTATTATGAGTAATCTGGGTAAATGAAGGAGGAATTACGTCAGATATTCCCTAAATCTCTATAAACAAATTATGGCTCCAGTCAATGGTGAAATGAAACATCTCAGTGTTTTGTGTGTGTTTCATAATCGGAGACAAAGCTTGTAGGGACAGGTGAAGGAATGCAGCGATGAAGGCAGCAGAGAAACATCGTCATGGGAGACTGTGTAGGTGATACAAAGTAGACAGGGTGGGCTTGTGTGTGTGTGTGTGTGTGTGTGTGTGTGTGTGTGTGTGTTTGTGTGTGTGTGTTTTTAGAACTGTGTTGGTGTTGGAACTAAAAGATAGAGAGACCAAGTGATTAAAACAACATAGGGGTGGGCATGTGTTTGTGTGCGTGTACTGTGTGTGTGTGTGTGTGTGTGTGTGCGTGTGTGTGTACTGTGTGTGTGTGTGTGTGTGTGTGTGTGTGTGTGTGTGCGTGTGTGTGTACTCTGTGTGTGTGTGTGTGTGTGTGTGTGTAGGTGCGGCCCTGCCTTGCGTTATCTCTGCATTCCAAACTACACCAACCTCTTTACACGACTGCCACGGCAACCCAGCTGGAAAAAGGCACTGAATCTGACACCCACCTCTCCCTCTTTACACACACACACACACACACACACAGACACACACACGGACACAGGCACACACACACACACACACACACACCATTAATTCCTGGTGTTTGGCTCTCAGAGGCATACAGTTACACGAGGGGGGTTTCCTTTGAATGTAGGTTTTAGGAGGGACGACCTGTGGAGAAGAGAGAGCTTTGAGCAGTGAGACCTGAGAGAGTTGGTTTACATTCTGCTCCTCTCACTCTTTGTAGTTGCTGATTGTGCTTCCGACAAGCAGTAAAAACCACCGACTGACTGCAAACACAAATTCCTAGGTTCTTTCATCTTTCATTTCAAGCACCTGTTGAAAAAGTTCAAATTTTAACCTGAACCTTAAGTTATTCTTTTATTTTTTTATTATTTGAAATTGGAGAGGGGCGTTGAGTTTCAGATGGAGAGTCCAGTCTAAGTGGTATCTCCAGCGGCTGGCTACTCCTCGAGCGGGGGCCCAAACGCAAACAAAGCCAGCCTTTTGGTGTTGTGAGAGGATATCTTTTATGGGGCCTCCTGGGGTAATGGGAAGTGACACGCTGAAACAGACAGAAACCTGAGCGGCGCAGTACCTGGTTTGTCAATTAGCCCAAACAAATACAGTGAGAGGGCAAACTCTGAACTCCTCCTTTTGGGATGAGAGGATAGTGTGTGAGCGCACTGGTGTTTAGGAGTGAGTGACTGCATGCAGGTGTGTGTGTGTGTGTGTGCTTGTGGGCGTGTCTCTGTGTGTGTATGTGTGTGTGGGTCATCTCACTTGTATGTTACATTTTTTTCAATCTTTCGGTCCAAGACTCACCAAGACTGAAATCTGAGCGTAACCCTGGCAACAGCCAATGGGAGTTTAGATACAGGGGGAAGAAAAACGAGAATGAACCGGATGAGATATAACAACAGTAGAGATTTCCAACTCCACTTGCTCCTCTCTTTCTACGTTATTACCTCCGCTAGGGGGTTATGTTTTCAGTGCCGTTTGTCTGTTTGTTTGTCTGTTTGTTTGTCTGTTAGCAGGATTACAGAAAAACTACTGTCCCGATTTTCATGAAACTTTGTGGAAGGGTGTAGCATGGGCCAAGGAAGAACCCATTAAATTTTGGAGCGGATCCGGATCCGACTCGCGAACAAGCAATAATAGCACGAACCTTGGCCGAGGTCTGCGCTCTCCGAGTGCCCTTCTAGTTATACTCACTTATTTGGAGGAATAATTTTCATATAAAATGGTATAAAATGGCAACGTGCCTGAATAATGTGCTACATAAGTATGCAATTACAAACTCCAAAATACATTTGTAACATAAATGTAAACTGTAGCTTCTTCAACATGGAGCAAGAAACAATACAACACCTATCTTGGATTTTTTTTTTTTACAGTGAACTCGATGAATGGGAAAACGTTTCTGAATGACAAAATCAGGTATGTAGGTTGAAGGTTTGTATGCCTTTCACCAGTTTGCAGGAAACAACCAAATCCTAGAGAGTGCAAAATGGAGGAAAGAGGAGCCAAAAGAAAGTAGGACGTTTCAAGCCAGGAAGGTGAACGACACTATTTGGGATTAAGAGAAGGGCCAAAAGGTTTGGTAGAAGAGAGGAAGGATGATGAGTCAGCATTTTGACAGATTGAATGTACTTCTCTGTTCCCTGGATTTCTGAGTAGACCACACGGCAGGGATGAAATAGTTCTTAAGGATATAGGTTTGCGGCATACGTAAGTGTTAATGCAAATTATGGAGAACTGAAGATAATGTAGCACTATCTGTGAAAATGTGTCTTCCATATAGTTTCTTTCAGTCAAAATCTCAGATATTCATTCTGCTAAGCTTTCATTCAAGTCAGAGCAGCCGCATGTTAGATCGTTGTCAACACAATAACGGCTGTATTGCCCGACTCATAGTGACAGAAAGTGGTCTCTAAGGGAGAGATAGTGTTGGTCTTATCTGACCTCTGTAATGCCTTCAATCAGTACAGGACGCCCGTTTCTTTCTCTGGTGCATTAAAGCTCGCTCCTCTCCTCGCTGACTTTAATTCAAGATGATTTTCCTCTTCAATAATTCATTCAGGCTGAGGGATGAGAGAGCGGGTGGTGCGTCAGTATGCTGGCACAGCACCGGACGCGCGGTCGCACGCCCTTTGACGACTCCCAAGCATTGAGCTACGTAAATCCATCTTGTGGGTATCTTCTCATCATAAACACGCCATTACAAAATTGGATAAATCTGTATTATCAAACACAAACACTCATCCATTCTGTTTTTGTTTGATGCTAATCATGGAGGACGGATTTAGATGATACCCATCATGTAGACTTGTCAGAGCGCTGTTCATATTTCGGTTTCCTGACACCGGGACTGCATGGGGACACGGGTTTTCTCCGTGATTGGCAGTTCTCCCGCTGGATTCTCATGTTGCAGTGCACAAAGAGCTCGCCTCTATCGTACTCTCTCATACTCCATGCATACTAAATGTGGTGTGGCAGAGACTTTCATGGCCAGGCAGATTAACATAAGTGGTTCTATTTTCCTTCAGGATCCAAGGGAGGATTTGAAGTCCCATGTGTTTTGTGGGACACACACAGCCTGAGCATCAGCCTCGTGCTATAGCACAGGCGAGAGCTACGCAGTGATTCAGGCTAAAGTGCATGTGACATAGAATGCGTGCAGGTTGATTGCATTATTCATTTCTAAGTAATAAGTTATAGATGATATTAATTGTTTGATGGTCTGAACTTGTGAATCGAGGATATATAGATGTGAAAACCTAGTCAAATAAAATGATACTAAGCCTCCAACTTCTCATTTCTAAAACACCCTCATCATTTCTCTGTTATTTCTAGTCAAGCACAATCTGTCTTCCGATACAATGTTCATAATTGATTCAGACCCCCTCTGTCGCTCTCATCTGGGCCTCACAGATAACTCCAATTTGGATTTTCCTCCAACATCTTGGCACTAAAGTCTTGAGTTGTGGTGGAACTAAGATTTATCGTAGTGCGCCTTGGAAACCGGCCACGGCTGTTTTATATGACAGCCCCTCCTGTGAGTCTACTAACTGACACCGGAGATGGTTTACAAGCGACAGATTCTTAACACAGATACCTCTCTATACCGGAACAGAGTATGTCACTTCCTACTGAGACCTAACATGAGATAAAGTCATCTTGGTTTTGCCATTTGCAGTGTTTTCAGATACCAGAGGAAACAGGCCAGCCCCATATACTCACAGCAAAATGTGTCCAGGAAAAGTCTCTCTCACTGAGAAACCTCTAAATGTAAAAAAAGAAAAAAATACTTCCCTATAATCTTTATTCAAAGCACAAGCTATTTGTATTACCCCATTTGCAGAATTATTAACAGCATGCTTCCATCTCTCTCTTTGATTCAGCTAGCTAATATGCTGCCAAAAATGTCTGTGATGTAACTAACTCTAATCCTCTTGAGAGGATTGCCACCGTTTCCAACTTCAACAGGTGGTCCTGTAAAAGATATCACTTTTCCTGCATCCAGCCTCTGGTATGTGCCACTTACACTGATTGTCTCAGCTCCACTATAAATCCCTGCGTGAGGTTCAGGAAACCGGTGGATTCTGTGTCCGATCGATCGACCCGCCTGCCTGTCTCCTTCACAGGAAGCGGGCTAAACCAATAGGATCCTGGGAGGAGGGGGAGGGGCTACCTGATTTAGAGGTTAAGGGATCAAGCGTTATGAGGTTAAGAGTTATGGAGAAGAATTCGGAAATCACAATGGACTCCACCCTTAATTTCTAGGATTCCATGAATGCTCACCTTGGATTATGGCCGAAGGGATAACATCATATCCTGTCCATTGATAAATTCTGCAAAATGGCAAGAGAATTGCAATTCCCCCTCTTGTAAAGTGCTAACTGTTTTGTTATAGCAGAAAGAGTCTCCTTATAACCCACTGAGGAAAAAGGAGAGGGAACGCTGTACCAAAAGAACAGTACAGACAGCTCAAAATAAACTATAAAAGAATAGATATTGTAAATGACCTTTAGTATGCCCAGCATACTTCAAGAATTTGTTGTTTTTCATGTTTATTCATCTTGTAAGTATTTTCTTAAGGTTAGGTTATTATTTGGCCCGTTATTTTAGATATTAAGGTTGGGGCTTTTATTTTGAAGGAGTCTTTACGGAAAACGGAGAAATCTGTATAGTAGATCGTCAAGTGTGTCCGCATGGCACGGTGTCTGCCTAACATTAGAAAATGCTGGCTATTTTGTTTGTTTAGCACCAGGCTGATAAGGGCACAAGGTTTGTCATCGTTTCGTTTCATGTGGTGTTTAATGTTTAGTCATGTTGTGGTGCTTTTTTATAGTTTTGCCGAGTTTTATGCTAGTGCGTTTAGGCTAGCAAGGCTGCTATATTAGCTCAATTCAAGGCAATGCTGTCGGTCTTAAAGGGCATTTATCTCGGTAGAGTTTGCTTGCTAGTATAAAGAAATGCAGCATTTGTGTGTTTTGCAGTAACTGCAATATATAAGGTTAAAGCTGCATATGTAACATAAAAATGACTGTTATGACTGTTAATATTTCATTTTAAGTTAAATATGCTTACCTATAGCACTCTATCAGAGGTTGTCACTAAGCTAACAGGTTAAAAAGGTGATATTTCATGATTGGAATATAAACTGATTTATTTTCAGTCAGAGGTTAATAATACATGATTTTCGTTTTGTTGAATATTGTAAGGCTATAGTGCAATAAGCTTATCATCAGAATGTGAAAAGATGGTAATGCTTTTATTTTTGTTTCCTTTTGTAGCTCTTACGGTGTGTTCAAGGGGTGTTCACGGTTTTCATGGAGCTACAGTGTCGTCTATTTGCTCAAAAATAAACACCTTGTGAACCATCAGTTTAAGAGTTAGACCATCATTCAGCCGGGGATGCTACAGTAAGAGCTTTACCTCATCAGTCCCACCACGCTCCTGTCCAAGGATGACTGCAGAGGGACTCGATGTGATGGTCTAAGGTTGTGGCACCCACTCACAAAATGGAAGCATCGGGAAACGTACATCTCGACGGTAGAGACTCAGACCAGAAAATGGATGCCTGTAAGGACAGCGAAGAGGAGGAACTTCGCCGCTCTGGTCGCCTGCGGAATCCCACGGAGAAGATGCTTGCATTTCAGAGAGAGGAGGCTCACAAAAAGGAGAAAAGGCTCATTCACCTTTATGAACAATGGAAGATCCAGGCACGTAAGGCTAGAGAGCAGCTAAAGTTGGACATTCCTGAGAGCCAGATTGCAGCTCTTATAGACACACTAGAGAAAGGAAAGGACGATGTTACTAACATCTATGTGACAATTAGAGATCACTTCACTCCATCCAGTGAGACAAGACGTCGTATTGATGCCTGTGAGGCAGTGACAAAGGACATTGTTAGGATTGCTTATGAAAGGATAGCAGGCATTGATGGAGATTTTGATAGTGAAGCAGTAAAGCAACGTCTTCGTGAGCTGCTTAAAAGAGATTATGCTCGCTCCATCTACGGATCCACAGCCTCACCTTCAAGTCGACACTCCAGTAACAATTTCAGCCAACACTCTGTGAGCTCCATCGTAGCAGCTAAAAGGGCAGACGCTGCAGCAGAGTTAGCAGCAAAGGAAGCAGAGTATGAAGTGTTATTGGAGGAGGAAAGACAAAAGGAAAGGATTCAACTCCTAGAGGAACAGCAGAGGAGAGAACTCGAAGCTCAGAAACGTGAGTTGGAAAGACTAAAGGCAGAAAAGGATATAAGAGCTGCACGAGCTAGATTTGTAACCTATAACCAGGAAGTAATGCAGGAAGCTAGTGTCTATTCTGCTGATTACAACACTAGGGAACAACAGCATGTGTCTCCACAGCAACCTGTGTCTTCAGCTCTCATCCAGCAGCCCACTAATGTCACAGTGACAGCATCACCTCCACGGGCAGATGTGACTTATCTGGCTCAAGCAGTCCAAGATAGCATAACTCTGAACAGGCTCCCGATGCCAGAACCATCTGTATTTGCTGGTGACCCGATCCAGTTCATTGAGTGGAGGGCTTCATTCATATCTCTCATAGACAAAAAGAACATTTCTTCAGCTGACAAATTGCATTATTTGAGAAAATATGTAGGAGGTCCAGCTCGAAAGACACTTGATGGCATCTTTTATAGAAATGATGATGAAGCCTATAAAGATGCATGGAACCGTCTCGACCAAAGGTACGGTCAGCCCTTCATTATACAGAGAGCATTTAGAGAAAAACTGGCAAACTGGCCAAAGATCCAGCCAAAGGATGCTGAAGGACTCAGGACATTTGCTGATTTCCTACGCTCATGTCATGAAGCCATGCCTCATGTTAAAGGTCTTGACATTTTGAATGACTGTGAAGAAAATCAGAAACTGGTTCAAAAGCTACCTGACTGGGCAGCATCACGGTGGAACCGAAAAGTCACTCAAGTCATGAAAGACAGGCAGGAGTTTCCTAACTTCCAGGATTTTGTCGCCTTCATGTTAATGGAAGCAGAGATTGCCTGTAATCCTATAACTTCGTTCCATGCTCTCCACTCATCAGAGTCTAACTCAGAGAAACGTTATCTGAGAGAAAGGAAGCCTAAATCCAGTGTTCTCCATACACAGACAGTTACAGAGACTGAAACTCAAGGGCAGTTAAAAACGGATTCAAAGCCATCATGTATGCTCTGTCAAGACAGCAAACATCGACTGCATTGCTGTCCTGAGTTCAAAAGGAAATCTCTGGATGAACGACGAAAATATGTGAAAGAAAAGAAACTCTGCTATGGTTGCCTGAAGCCAGGCCATAATGCAAAAGACTGCCGTCACCGACACTCATGTGACAGCTGTAAAGGAAGACATCCTACGTTTCTCCATGACGATAGCTACACTAAAGCCAAAACCATGTCAGTCTCAAATCGGAGCAGCACAGATGAAGCAGCAACCACATTGTCTCTCAGTGTGGAGACTGAGGAACCATCTGCTAGCACCTCAATGATTGTACCAGTGTGGGTTTCCTCTATCAGCAATCCAGGTATGGAAAGGCTTGTTTATGCTCTGCTGGACACTCAAAGTGATACAGTCTTCATTGACCAGGAAGTTAGCAATAGCTTACAAACCAAGACACATCCTGTAAGGCTGAAGCTAACTACGATGATTGGAAAGGATACATTAATGCACAGTCAAAGGGTTTCAGGTCTCAGAGTGAGAGGTTACAACTCCACAATCCTCATTAATCTCCCTCCTGCCTACACCAAGGATTGCATACCAGTGAATCGAACACACATTCCTACCTGTGAAACGGCAAGGCACTGGAATCATCTCACCACAATAGCAGATGAAATCCCACCACAGCTAGAGTGTGACGTTGGTCTTTTAATAGGCTACAATTGCTCAAGGGTACTGGCACCACGGCAAGTAATCCTGGGAGGAGATAGTGAACCCTATGCGGTTCGCACGGATCTAGGATGGAGTATTGTGGGTTGTTCATCACCACACCATGACTCACCAAGCATCACCAATATGTGCCACAGAGTTGCTGTCAAAGAGCTTCCTCCAGTGACTCCAGCTGATGCAATTAGGGTTCTTGAGTCTGACTTTAAGGACGCCAGTAAAGATGGCAAGACTGTGTCTCAGGATGACATCCTCTTCCTGAATATGTTAAAGGTAGGAATTCAGAGGAACACTCATGGCCACTATGAGATGCCACTCCCCTTTAAAGAGAGACCCTACCTCCCTGACAATAAGCAACTAGCCATTGTCCGGCTCAGTCATCTAAAAAGAAAGCTGCTGAAAGATGATAAGTACAAGGAACACTATGTGAAGTTTATGAATGAGGTCATTAAAAAGGGTGATGCAGAGGAAGTTCACGATCAGGGGAAGGAAGGAGAGAAATGGTATATTCCCCACCACGGAGTCTACCACTCCAAAAAACCTGAGAAACTCCGTGTGGTTTTTGATTGCTCCGCTAAGTACAGGGGAACTAGCCTGAATGACCATCTTCTGTCAGGCCCAGACCTGCTGAATAATCTAACCGGTGTTCTCATCAGATTTAGACAGCACCATATCGCACTAATGTGTGACATTGAGAAGATGTTTCATCAGTTCCATGTGTATGAAGCTGACAGAGACTATCTACGTTTCCTCTGGTGGAAAGATGGCGACTTTAGTGCAGAACCACAGGAATTCCGCATGAAGGTTCATCTCTTTGGTGCAGCGTCATCACCAGGATGCGCCAACTACGGACTGAAGCAACTTGCTAAGGACAATGAGAGCCTGTTTCCCCTTGGCTCACAGTTCATCATGAAAGACTTCTATGTTGACGACGGTGTTACTAGCATAGCAAGTGCGGATGACGCTATTCAGCTTGCAAAGGAAGTCCAGAAGCTCTGTGCTATGGGTGGTCTGAGACTACACAAGTTTGTGTGTAACAACAGATCAGTGCTGGAGAGTATACCGCCATCTGAGCGTGCTGCTGAAGGGAAGGCTCCTGACCTGGCCTTTAATGATTCAACTTTGGAGAGAGCCTTAGGAATCCATTGGCACATTGAATCTGACACTTTCAGATTTCGTGTCTGCCTGAAAGACCAGCCAGCAACACGACGTGGCATACTATCCACAGTTGCCTCCCTTTATGACCCACTGGGGTTTGTTGCCCCTTTCCTGCTCATTGGGAAAAAGGTGCTTCAGGAAATGTGTAGGCACGGCACAGGCTGGGATGACCCCCTTCCCAGTGAATTGCGACCAGTGTGGGAACGTTGGAAGAACGATCTTGCAAATGTAGAGAAAATCACCATCCCACGCTGCTATGTGCCCGCTGGCTTTGGACAAGTCTTGAGAAAAGAGCTACACCACTTCTCTGATGCAAGCACATATGGTTATGGCCAGTGTTCGTACTTGAGACATGTGAATGAAGATGGAAGTGTTCATTGTGCTCTGGTTATGGGAAAGTCCAGAGTAGCTCCGATTAAGGTCATGACTATCCCCAGGCTAGAGTTGACTGCTGCTGTTGTGTCAGTCGCAGCAAGCAATACCCTAAAGGAGGAGCTTGGTTTGGCAAATATTGACGAATACTTCTGGACTGACTCCAAAGTAGTTTTGGGGTACATCAACAACGAGGCACGTCGTTTCCACACGTTTGTGTCAAACCGGATACAGAAAATACATCTCAGCACAGCTCCTCAGCAGTGGAGATACGTCTCTACTAACAATAACCCTGCAGACCTTGCCTCTAGAGGTTCAAGCGCAAGTGAGATTCTCACATCAAGCTGGTTCACAGGACCTCAGTTCTTATGGGAGAAGGATATACCTCCAACTATGGATGTTATTGCAGAAATACAGATTGGAGATCCTGAAGTCAAAAGGATTCAGACACTAAATACACAGACATTGGAGCAAGTGAGTCTCTCAGATCGCTTGTCAAGGTTTTCTTCATGGTTGAAAGCAACTCAAGCTGTCGCTCGTCTCATCCGTCGTGCCAGGAGAGATAAGTCAACAAATCACAGCACTGTACAGGAACGAGAGGATGCACGGTGCATCATCATAAAAGACTTACAAAGACAAGTGTATCCGGAAGAGATAAAGTTGCTCGGTAAGGTAGTTCAACTTTCTTCTCAGAGTAAACTGTATCAGATGGATGCCTTTCTTGATCAAGATGGACTCCTCAAGGTGGGAGGAAGACTGAAAAATGCATCTCTCCCTACTTCACTGAAGCATCCAGTGATTATACCAAAGGATCATCCCATTACCAGGACAATAATCGCTCATTATCATGAGAAGGTTCGACATCAAGGAAAAGGCCTGACCATTAATGAGATCAGATCAAATGGATATTGGATTCCAGGAATCAACAGAGCTGTGGCAGCACATCTGCATCAATGCGTTACATGTCGGAAACTCAGGAGATTCACAGAAGAACAGCGGATGGCAGATCTGCCGTCAGAGCGTGTAGATCCATCACCACCATTCACCTATTGTGGAATGGACTGTTTCGGTCCGTTTCTCACCAAGCAAGGACGCAAAGTGCAAAAGCGATACGGTCTCCTTTTCACATGCCTTTGCTGTCGAGCCATCCACATTGAAATGTTGGATGACATGTCAACAGACGCCTTCATTAATGGCCTTCGTTGTTTCATTGCCATAAGAGGAGCAGTACGTCACATAAGATGTGATCAAGGAACTAATTTCGTTGGAGCTAAAAATGAACTAAATGAAGCTCTTAAGCAAGTGGATGCTAATCGTCTGACCACATTTTTGGCTGAGAAGCAGTGTGACTTCAGCATGAACGCTCCCCATTCAAGCCATGCGGGAGGTGTATGGGAGAGACAAATCAGAACGGTGAGGAATGTTCTTCGTTCTACTCTTTCACTCTCATCAGGCAGGCTGGACGACGCCTCTCTGCGGACATTCTTCTACGAGGCTATGGCTATTGTGAACAGTCGTCCGCTGACAGTTGACAACCTGAGTGATCCAGATAGTCCAGAGCCATTAACGCCCAATCACCTGCTCACCATGAAACCCATCGTAGCCTTACCACCTCCTGGCAGATTCATCAGAGAAGACATGTATGCTCGTAAGAGGTGGCGTCATGTTCAGTATCTTGCAGAGCAATTCTGGAGTCGTTGGAGAAGAGAGTACCTCTTTAATATTGCCACCAGACAACGCTGGCATACTCCAAGAAGAAACCTCAAAGTCGGCGACATTGTCATGGAGAAGGCGGATGATCTGCCTCGGAACGAGTGGAAGTTGGCCAAAGTTGTAGAGACAGTGACTGATAAAGATGGACTTGTGAGAAGAGTAAAGATTCGCATCGGAGACCAGAAGATGGGAAAGGAGGGACAGCGTTCTGGCAAGCCGTCCATTGTCGAACGACCAGTGCAGAAGCTGATCTTGCTCCTAGAGATTGTTTAACCACCCTCTTCGCTCCACAACCATATCCTTTACAGTATGAAGAGTTTTATTTATGGACATTCTTATAGACTCAAGCCTTAAGAGTTAAAGGTCATATTGAGTTTAGAAATCATTTGCGCTTTACATTCCATATTGTTATGAAAATCACTCATGATTTGGTGGGAGTGTAAATGACCTTTAGTATGCCCAGCATACTTCAAGAATTTGTTGTTTTTCATGTTTATTCATCTTGTAAGTATTTTCTTAAGGTTAGGTTATTATTTGGCCCGTTATTTTAGATATTAAGGTTGGGGCTTTTATTTTGAAGGAGTCTTTACGGAAAACGGAGAAATCTGTATAGTAGATCGTCAAGTGTGTCCGCATGGCACGGTGTCTGCCTAACATTAGAAAATGCTGGCTATTTTGTTTGTTTAGCACCAGGCTGATAAGGGCACAAGGTTTGTCATCGTTTCGTTTCATGTGGTGTTTAATGTTTAGTCATGTTGTGGTGCTTTTTTATAGTTTTGCCGAGTTTTATGCTAGTGCGTTTAGGCTAGCAAGGCTGCTATATTAGCTCAATTCAAGGCAATGCTGTCGGTCTTAAAGGGCATTTATCTCGGTAGAGTTTGCTTGCTAGTATAAAGAAATGCAGCATTTGTGTGTTTTGCAGTAACTGCAATATATAAGGTTAAAGCTGCATATGTAACATAAAAATGACTGTTATGACTGTTAATATTTCATTTTAAGTTAAATATGCTTACCTATAGCACTCTATCAGAGGTTGTCACTAAGCTAACAGGTTAAAAAGGTGATATTTCATGATTGGAATATAAACTGATTTATTTTCAGTCAGAGGTTAATAATACATGATTTTCGTTTTGTTGAATATTGTAAGGCTATAGTGCAATAAGCTTATCATCAGAATGTGAAAAGATGGTAATGCTTTTATTTTTGTTTCCTTTTGTAGCTCTTACGGTGTGTTCAAGGGGTGTTCACGGTTTTCATGGAGCTACAGTGTCGTCTATTTGCTCAAAAATAAACACCTTGTGAACCATCAGTTTAAGAGTTAGACCATCATTCAGCCGGGGATGCTACAGATATTGTAAGTGTTTCAGAAGGCTTCGCTTAAAATAGTCAAAGAGCCAAGATGTCACCCTATCAGCAGCACCCAATAATACCTTGTTTCAGGGTTATTTTTCAGGTAGAGGCACAGGCTCTTCAACTGACTTCAACTGACACTGTGATGTTTCACTTCTCAGCGGTTGTGTTTCTCTGGCAATGTGGGCTTTGCCTCTCTCCCTTTGCTGCCTGTAATGGAAACCAGCAGGGGTGCAGCCCAGCTCTGCAGCAGTGGCAGTGTCTCTCTGTCACCCCCAGCCATAATGAACAGGAGCAGGGAAACTCCAGGGGGAGAGGAAGGGAAGGGGCAGCGAAACACATCCACCTGCCCCACATCAACGAACCTGTGCAGGCCAGTGGGTAAATTAACCAGGAATTGTTTGTTTTATTTTTTGTTTTGTGCAAAATGATTGGCAAGCTGAAAATTATATTGTTTATTTACAATGAAAAACATCCGTATACCCCTATGACAGTGCTAGTAGGGAAGCAGCATAGATGAAACCTGTGAAGGTGGCCAGTGTCCAGACTGCATGGTTGGTAGTGTGTTAGTTAAGGAGCTCCTCCCACCTCTCGCGCTCTCTCTCTCTCTTCCCCACGCCGCAGCAGGCTCGTGCTCTGCCTCAGCAGTCCACCTCTGCACAGCACAACAGCAGCATACCCGGTCGGACCTGAACCACCCTGCATCACACACCGCCGGGACTCCTCAACCTGTCGGATGTTGGATACGTAAAGGCACACGGATATCGACATTTGTGGGATTCAAAAGAACAGTCACACGATTGAGTTTTGTTTTTTGGAGAGCTTTGTGTTGCCAGGCAATTGAAAGTCCAAGCAGGTAAGCAGAGTCAATAGATTTGGTCAGGGTAACCTTGGTTATTTAGCCGTGGTTACATTGTAGTAAGCGGTTTTTTTTTTTTTACAGTAGGCTTTCATTCAGTCGATATTGGGTTAAGCTACAATTGTTGCAGTTAAAATGTCTACTGGTTTTATTAATTGTAGGCTAATTGGGTGTATGATAATTCTTGCAATTGTGCCACATTGTGAGGACATTTCATGGCTTTGCCCAAATCAAATTGTCTACAATACCTTAAACCGAACCCGGCCGCAGGCGAGACAAGTGTTGAAATCCTAGATGGTATCAGATCTAAAAATTAACAAGCGAAACACGTGGGCTATTTACGTCGGACCTGTGTTCGAACATATCCTAGTAAAATATGCTGATGGGTGATCCTCGGGCCACATCATGGATTTGAGATTTTTTTTTAAAGTTCACAGGTTTTGGCGGAAATCCCGACATACGGTGGAAACAGAGACTTGTAAATGGCTCTGAACTGAATGAATGGGCATCGTGAATGAGGCAGGCGAGCGAGCAGACGTGACAATTTGCCTCGTACAAGGATATGTATTCAAAGTGAGAGACAACACATTGGGATGGCCTGTTTATCAGACGTGTGGAATATTTACAGTGGTCTAATTATTTTGATTATGATGGACTGGCTTGTTCTCTCGCGCTCTCTCAGTTCAGTTCAATGGGTGTTTTTTGGCACGGGGATCCACAGCCTACTTTGCCGAAACAGAAGGTGACCAGCAACTGAATTACATTACCTTACATTAACTATAGAATAATAACCATCAAATGAGGACAGAATATCTACAGTGATATTTTTCATTCAACATTACAGCCCATTCCATTTCGGGTGATGGAAATCAACAAAGTTTGCAGTTAAAATTGCATGCCATCTCTTCTGTGCGCGCGTGCGTGCGTGCGTGTGTGTGTGTGTGTGTGTGTGGGGGGGGGGGGGGGGGGTCACACGTGTGTTCTTGTTTGCTGGTTTAGGATTCCGAGAATTCAGCAAGTTTGATTGGACTCATTGTTTTGAAATTGTCTCTGCGTTTGCCTCCTTCCGTTTCATATTCCAGAGTTTACAAATTGGCTAAAACATCTTTTGTTTTGCGCAATAGGGCATGAAAGTACAGTTTTATCATCTGTTCAGTGGTGATAAGCCCTCTAACCTCAACCTTAACAACCTTAATTGCTCCTCTTTTGTCTCCGTATCTTTGGGGTTGTCAAACTGTTGCCACTCAGTCTAACATTGTCTCCTGACCGCATTCTTCATTGCATTATAGAAGCCCAGAGCCAACAGCATGTTGTGGTGTTTTCAGGTCAGGTGGTGTCTTCTAGCCACAGTTATGGTCATTACGGTTTTGTTTTTTGTTTTTTGTTTTTTTACAAAGTTGCAATATCTAGAGTAGCCTATTCAGGGTGCAGGTCAGGGGAACTGGATTTAAATTTTTTCTTTTAATTAATCTCAGCCAAACTGAATGACAGCGTTTACTGAGGCATCAAGTCATCAGGCACTATACAGAGACTCTGTATAATTTTCTATTGAACTGTCATGACTGTTAATAGCCATTGTGTGGTGGAGGGTCAACCCACACTGGGACACATGCATGCACCCTCACACCCACACACACACACACACACACACACACACAGTGATACAAGGTGTGATCTCTATCTTAATACTTACTGTTCTAAACGTTCACACCAGTAAGACATATTGAATTGAATTGTTAGTCTGTGGTGTATGGGCAGACAGATGGAGACTGTGACTGGAAGGTTCATTAGGGCTCGTCTCTATTAGGCATCCATCAGGGTGAATTCCACAGCCGGTTTAACAAGACCAACATTGACCCAGTCTACTCATTTTCCTCTGCCCTCATCTGTTTTTCTAGCCTTCTGACTTTTTACACGCTTATGAGACAATTTCCATAGCCGGTCAGTGTTTATTTAAGGCAGGGCTTGAATTTGTGATATGGCTGAAGTCCTGGTGGCTAGCCCCGCTGCGTTTTTACAGGAGGAAGTGAGAAATATTGGACCTTGAGCTGGAGAAGGTGTGGGGAATGTTGACAGTGGGGTCTATCTCTGTTCAAACATGCAGAGCTGAACCTGTCAACAAGAACTAAAATAATCTAAAACTGAGACGCAGTTTAAGACGCTTTCTGTGAGTCTCTTTTAGAGAGTTCAGATAGAGCACAGAAACTTTGGACGTTTCAAACGCACCTCCCACATGTCCAGTTCTGTTGTTGTTGTTGGGTGGCTCCCTGCTGTGAAAGTGGAGCAGCAGCGATCAGTCTGTTCCTGTCAGTTAGTCTTACCTACTAAACACATCATGACAGGGCTCTCTGTATCATTCTCTGGCAAAGAGAATGGTGTGACTGTCTGTCTGTCTATGCTTTGTGATTGCCTGATTTTACCGTTTGTCCTTTCTCCAGAAATGGGCCTAATGTGCTCTCTGTGATCATTCAGCGCCTCATATGACTCACGCACAATGCCATTTGAAGTTAGGCAAGGCTCTGCTTCCCATGTTGTTGCAGGAATGGTTAAACAAACAGTGATCTACTGGGTGTTTTCCAGCCCAAACTGAGTCAGACAGAACAAAGAAAAATGTAAACATGCAGTATCTTTACTAACAGGAAGACTCTTCATTCCTATAGCCTGAGTAGCTCTCAGGGTTGTTTTACTAACAGAATTCCCAAGTTTATTAGTTGATAAATGAATATAGGATTTAATATGAAATAATGAATCACTGTGGCTAATGGAACAGTAATACCATAATAAATTGTATTTAGGCCAATGGAGCACATACAGTATATAGACCCTTGTCCGTTGCCTTAGGTGAGTAACGATTTCACTGTTCATCTTCCTGCTTCCTCTGATGTTTTTTACAGATAATGAGTCTAGGAGGTGGGCTAATGTCACTATGCACCATTTCCAAGGCTTGTTGTAGGGCAATTAGGACTGTGTTAAGAAGATGGGGAGGGACACCCAGATACGAGGAAACAAATGATCTCTCTGAAATGGTGTTGATTTTCTCACCGTCACCCCAGTTAAACAGGACACACAGAGAGGGAGAGGAAGGAGGTATGTGTGTGTCAGTGTGTTTGTGAGAGGAAGGAGGACACACATGGAGAAGGAGGTTTCAGTGTGTGTGTGTGTGTGTGTGTGTGTGGAAAGGGGGGAAGGGAGGTTGTTGTGGGTGTGAGATTCACCCTGGTGAGACTTGCGCCTTTAGACATTCCTGACATTCCGACCTCCGGGATGCTTGAGGCTCCTCAGTCTTCTTCTAGCATGTCGGGGGCTGCAGAGCGCTCCGGAGGGCTTTTATGTTGCTGGGCTCACACAGGCAAGCCTTTGGCTGAGCAGAAACCCCAGACCCTCTAATTTAGGAGCCCATGGGAACAAGAAGCACAGCGCACACAGCGGGTCTTCTTAAGTTACATATGCAGATAACATTCAAACCCTAACTATGAGCTTTGAGGCACTTGTCAACCCTGAGACCATCTTCATTGTCTTCACATTTTCGGGCAGCCCAGCTCTTGCTCAACAAGGCGTTTGAAGCTTTTCTTGTCGTTGTTTTTCATTGTGAAATGTTAAGGCCTCTTGACACTAAATTTAGAAATGGAAGTCAATCCAAGTCAAATGCATCTCAGTTTGGGAATGTAGCCAAAATGAGGAAACACTGGCTCCCCCTCTCTCAGAGAGTTTGATGCTCTGGAAAACATACTGGTAGCTTTTATTATTTGATTGGTATGGCAGTAGAGATGATAAGACAGAGGAAGTCCTTGCTCTTGCCACCTTTTGGCTCTTAACAGGGGCTGTGAAAACCTTTGAACCTGAGTCACAGTTCATACTTAATAACAGCAGTTGGTTATTATTTCATCACAGATTCATGAGAGATCATGTTTATGATACAACCTGTGGGAAAAAAGTAATTGGACTGACTTCAGTGTCTTGTCCAGGTAGAGTGGGATTAGCATTTTGCCTAAGTTGTTGATGTAGCGATGTGAAATGTAAATCCTAGTACATTCATGTGTGGCGTTCCTTCTACCATTGTCTGATTTTGAGCTTGTGCACTGGATCTTTAAAAATATAACTTTAATTTAGTGATTATTCAACTGGATAATTGTCAGAATGATATAGTAGTCCATTATCTATGTAAAATGAACACTACTCCATTCACAATGTATCTCCTCTCTTTTCTCTCTTCTCCACATACTGCCTTGGGGTCAACATCTTGTGACGTCACCACCTTCCTTCGGTCCGCCAGCCATGCCAGTTCATCCCGTATCCTGCAGATCTCCCAGCAGCCACTTCTGACCAATTTAGCAAACCGAAGATGTCAGCGTGCAGTGACTTTGCAGAACACGTGTGGAAACCCGGCTCTTGTAAGAACTGCTTCCACCCACTTAGTGCACACAGGTCCATTGGCGGCAGCCTGGATGGCGGTTTGCCAGCAGTCTGTCTGAGGGCCAGTCTGGGAGGCGATGAAGAAGCTGGAGTAACGGTGCCTTCACCCTACAGCAAGCCAACCATCGCTGTCAAACCCACCATGATGAACCCTGACACCAACGAGTTGATGACTGATGTCAACATGAACATAGAGCAGGTGAGGAGATATAATTATTTGAGTTATTTGTTTGTTTATGTATTGAATTCTCTATTTCCTGCATCATACATACTGTAATTGTTTGTTTCTGTCTGTCTGCAATAATGTCTTGTACGTGTCTTTGTGTGTCAGGAGAACACAAAGAGTCCAGTGGAGCGCGTGGGCCTGAAGAAGCTCTTGGACCTGTCCTCCCTCTACATCGACAGTAATGGCTGCAACAAGGCCCTCAGAGAGGCTGTCTTTCAGAGCCCTGGAAGTCCGGACTCCAAGATGGACTACAACAACTGCCTCTCCCCCGGCCCCCTGGCCCCTTTGTCCCCCACCAGCCTGCCCAAAGACTCCATGATCATCAGCAGCATCTTTGTCACCCAGGAGGAGGGCCGCGGTTCTCAGAGTTTAAAGGGGAATGCCAATGGAGAGACCTACAGGCAGCAGACTAGTACCACCACCACTAGAACCATCAAGAGCACTTATAGCGTAAGTGGTGTTGTGACTAGCAGGGCAAATTACCAGGAGGCCCGTCAGGCATCTGTGGAGATACCTTTGTCTGCGGATATCATCGCTTCCAGTCCTGCCACAGTCCACAGCAATGGTATCAGCACTGGGAGTACTGCTGCTGTTACCATGGAGCCATCCAGCACTTCTCTCACTTCCTCCACCTCAGCCTTAACTTTGGACACCATTACCCACAATCCTCAGCCGTCCTTCCGCTCTGCTCCCTTCCTGTCTGAACCGACCAGTCTATCAGATTCCTCTTGTTCTTATCGTAGCAGTACAGATTCACTTCCAGGGCCAGAGGGGTTGGGAGGAGGGCAAGCCAGTTCGGAGAGCCCCCAAAGCCCACTAGCCATAGCTAGCCCACAGTCAACGCCCCACACTCCCAATGGACAAGGAGACACAGAACCCATTTATGCAGAGAGCACCAAGAAAAAGCGCAGGCCACAGGGCAATGGGGTACAATCACAACCCCAGTCCCAGTCTCCGAACCAGACCCAGAACTCATCCCAGGGCTCTGAGCAGGAGCTTTCAGGAGAGAGCCAGCGGGCCACGATCACCGTCATGGCCGCCCACACAGAGGAGAACAACCGGACGTTCTACCTGAGCAGCCCCGACTCGGCCGTTAGCACCCAATGCCACTTCAGCCCCACAGCCCGCAAAGACCCCAGTAGTCCAGCCTTCCGCTGGCCCAGCCCCAGCCACAGCGCCCCCTCCCTGACCACAGAAACCAGCCTTGCCCCACTTATTCAGCCCAAGCCTCAGTCCAGCCCGCCCATTCCCCCCAAGAGGAACATGCGCTCCCCCAAACTGGGCACCTCCAGCCTCTCACCGTCCACTTCCTCTCCCGTCCCTCTCCCTGACCTCCCCATGCTCGTCCTCATCTCCCCCAGAGAGGGACACTTCAAGCACCATACAGAGAACCACAGTGCAGCCTCCGAACGCTGGCACAAGCCCCACCACCACAGTTCTGGCTGGAACTGTCGCATTGAGGAGGAAGAGGAGGAGGAGGAGAAGGAGCGGAAAGAGGGGGAGATGAAGAAGCAGGCAGCCAACCCGGGGACAACCTCTCGGGTGACGGGCCTGGTCAATGGTGCCGCTGTCTGGAAGGAGGCCAGGGATTGGAGGGCCCACAGCAGCCCCCCTCCGATGACAGAGCCAGGCACGGCCCCCCCGCCTGCCCCCAACAATGGTGCCTGTCAGGGGGAGACTGAGGGCACCGGTGCAGAGGAGGAGGGCAAACATAGCGGCAGCATGCTGGCCAAGCCACCGTTGCTTGCTGGCTCATCGGAGCTGCTGGCGGCAGGGAAGGGAGCTGCCAACCATGAGCCCAATCCACCACCTCCCCCACCTAAGAAACACCACAGGTAAGAATAACCTTGCTCACTCACTCATTTACACATTCAGTTATTAACCTTCATATAGGAAAAAGTAGTGGTAGGTAGGTAGAATGAAGGCGGATGGGGTTTGAGACAGCTACCAAAAAGGCATAAATCCTTTTTTCAAGATCCACCCATTATATTGCATGCCAGTCCAGCGTTTCCACTACATTTATTCAGCAGCGGAGCCCCGTCGCTGCAGGATTTTTAACGCCACTCGTGTGGGATTTCACAATTTGATGAAATGTCATTCACTCAGGCAGAGTTGTTTTCACCCACTTCTATTCCCCACGTAACTGAGGCTGCGCGCCATCCGTGAGGTGAAAATACACACATCCATCATGGGTGCAGAACCGAAATGTCTGAACGCCACGCCACTTGGCTGTTAGGTGGAAAAAAGTGCATCTTTTTCCAAGCCGAGGGTGAAACTAGAGCCACACAGAGTATCAGCTGAAGTTGAATCAGCTGAAGTTGCAGGGAAAGTGACAGCAAAAGGTGGTTTGTGGCTAGATTTCAGTTTACATGAACTTAAAGTATCCTCTAAGGTCGTAAATAGCAAAAGTGGTTTTGTTATCAACTGTCACTTTATTTCTTAGATAGAAAGTTTGCCAGCGAGGCTATCAATATTTTTACCCAACCTTAATCCAATACAGTATTATTTGTATGTTAGGCTACATGTTTCTGTTTCAAAAGTAAAAGTCTTGAGCCAGCAATAAATGTGTACTTAATTAATATGAATTATGTCATCAATTGTCATTTTATTTCTTAATTTCATAGAAATACATTTTTATTTTCATTTTATTTCTTTATTTCAATCCCTCCCTGAAAATTTACGGGGAACACTGACTGCAGTTGTTTAAAATGTGGCTCAAGAGATAGAGCATGACAGAAACGTACATCTGTCCATGTGTAATCTCCAACAGATTGCCTGTGATGCTTTGCTCATTATTGCGTATGATACTCTTATTATGCTAAATGCTAAATAAGTGTAAAGCACAGAGAATACATTAGCCTTCTGGTGAGGAAGGGCTATGATTTCTTCAGTAATTGAATTTTAAAGACAACTCTTACAAAATCAAGTCAAATGGCGGTTTTATTGCACACAGTTGCTGTAACATACTTGCCTACCTCAGATGCAAGTCCTTTGTAAGTTGGTCAAGGCATTATGCATTCAGCCCACATGTGAACTGTCCATAGTGGCACATACTTGCGTGCTTGTGCCGCATACTCCTACCTGTGACTTACATTAGCATTAATGATAGTGTATTTCAGCCGTGACAATGCAGTTTCATTACGTTACATAATTTAACACTTCCATCACCCTCTTAGTTCTCTGCTCTCTGATAGGACAGACTATAGTCTTGGTGCTACTCATGGAATGTAAGCTATAGTATATTGACTGGGACTGTGCGTGTGTGCACATGCATGCAGCGGTTCCCTGCTTATTGCAGCCATTTATATGTGAACCCTACTGTGCCCTCTCCTTTCATAGCATGATTATTCAGCCTTGAATCAGCCTCCATTCTAGTGCCTTGTGATCATTCAAACTGTTCCGGCATATTCCTCAATGCATTCCCTGTTCTATTCATGGTAGTAATGTGACTTTTTCAATTCTCATTAACACAGAAAATGGGTCTGTTAAATAGCCCCCTGCTGTGTCACGTTGCTGTAAATTTGTTTTGGCTGCCACACAATAGACAGAACTGTAAAAAGACAGGCCTTGTCCTATTGATATTGTCACACAAAGAGAAAACTGTCTCTGTAGGCGTTAAGATGCATCTTTGGGCAATGTGGTATTAATCATATTTGCATTGTTTGTACTCTTGTGCATGTCATTATTAATGTTTATTTATTATGGCTTAAATGCATGTAATATTATCTAATTACGTCCAATGACAGGATATGCAGAATGATAATGTTTTACCATCGTTGCAGACTGATTATTGTGACCTACTCTAAACTTTACATGGGTTTGCTTGCCTTCATAGCCATTTAACAGCAATAACATTTGCACACATACTTTAACGTGCGTCTGCATTACGCTAAGAATACATTCTGCCGTCTGAGTCACCTACCCAAAGCAGAAAGAGAGAAGAGGCCTTGTGTTGCAGTTATTAGAGCATCAAGTGATCTCCCCAAAATAAACCTTACTTTGTCTGGAGCAGCGTGATTAGGTGTAAGACAGGACTATGACTTCCTCAAGACTTCACTGAGCAGATGTTCTTCACTTGAGCATCTTGAGCTGCTATAGTCAGCAAAAACCTAGCTGGAACGTTGTCCTGTCCAGAAACCAGCACTTTTTTCTGAGACACTTTCCCAAAACATGTCTAAAGCACATAGTATAAGCTACATCTATACATGTGATATTCTTTCAGATGACACAGTTCAAGTACTTTTTTGAATTGTGATTAGGTAGATCTCTGAATCTAAAACCGACTCTCTTCTCTCTTTTGGCAACTCAGTTGTGGTGATACGTGAAACACCCAAATGAAACCAATTTTCACCATCAGCACTCTGTTTGCTGCCAGTCAGTAGCAAGATAACGCCTATTGCTGATCACATTTCAGGGACCCTTATGTTTGTGGTAATTCTAGTACGGACCCACCTCTCTCCTGTTATGACATTGCCACCATTCTGCACTGATAAAAATACACCTTGTTGAGACACATGTGGGAACACGCCTCAAGCCAACCAGCGACCACCATTGCTTTCTGGTGTTCCAAGTTTATCAGCGGGTTTAGTGTGTTTACACAACAAGTGTCCCTAGTCACCGCTCGCATATGGGAAACACAGGCAGTACACTAAAGGGAAACAAATCTTGTTGCAAAGCAATAAAAACTTACTTCAAGGACAGATTTGTTACTTACAGCAAATAGCAATCTTGTGTATGGAATGAATTGAAAACGTTAACAAAACACACACACGCACACAACTACGGGTACATGCACCCTGTGAAGCAGCATTTTGATGTGCTGAATCATTTAAGAGCCACAGATGGTTTGGAAAATCTGCCTTTCTCCTATGGGCACGATCAGAGCTTTTGATCACAGTGGAACACACTAAATCTGACATCTTGAACCTTTCTTTTATCCCTATAGCAACCTAAGTCAACCTCCACATCATGTTGTGGCTCAGCCTACGAGGTGTGTGTGTGTCCGTGTGTGTTTGTGTGTGTGTGTCTCTGTGTGTGCATGCGCCTGTGTCATGCACAATATGAGTGTGTATGTACTCTTACAGGATAGGCGTGTCAACTGGTCAGTGAAGGTTGCTCGGAGGAGGGGCTTTACGGAACAGATTGTTGCCCCTGGCAACTCCCAAACTGTCCCAGGCCGGCAGTCAGTTGCCACCAGTAGAATTAGAATTTATAGAACAAGCATGTTCTTTCAAACCCATTGGAAAATCTGCCTTTTGCACTCTATAAACTATGGTGCCAAGATGTGCTGCCCCTCCTTCCGCAGAGCTATCCTGCTCTGCAACAGAGAACAGATAGCATCTTGTTGCTGTCTGACAGAGCAAAAGCTGCTCTGAAGTGAACTGGCAGGTAGTTAAATGTGTATGAGCGGATGCTATATATGAGATATGGGTATTTTAATTTCGTGCATTAACGGGTGCTGTTGCTTTTCCTGCTGAGAGAGACTTTAAATACACATATGACTCGTGTGGAGCCAGGCTTGTGTTACTAGACATGGTAGGGCTTTAGAGAGCCACCGGTCTGATCCAGGGGCATTTTGTGCCCGCCAGCCGGACAAGGACCTCCACCTCTCCAATATGAGGTAGGCACCTGATGGCAACTTTCTTTTATCACACGTTTCCTCAGTAAGAGTCTTTGTGAAATTTATGAGCAATCTGTCATCTTAAGTTTGCAGGTTAAAGGGGTATTTGTATTATATCACATTTTAACTTCTAGAGTTGTGAACTAAAATGATAATGTTCGTGTTCACAACTTTAAAAAAGCTCAGGGAACTGGTGGCAGAGTTCGTGTGAGTGTCATGTGACGCCAGAATTGTATAGATTCCTCAATAAAAGAAGCCCTGAATGAGAGTCAGGAAGTAACTCTTGTGGAAATTTGATCCGCCTGGCCCTGATCGACCACAACACCACGGCAGGTTAGCGTAGGCCTCGGCTTTCACTGTCACACCTCTATCTGGAGCTGGCTAGCCATACCTCAGAGGTGACTAGGGAAGGCGTGATGACAGATGGAGGGCGGCCAGCCTTCTCTCTCTCTTTCTTTATCTAACTCTTTCACACTCTGCCTTTTGTTCTCTTTCTCATCTCTTCCTACCCAGAGTTTGCTCATTCCTTTATATACGCACCACCCTCCTAGTCTGAGGGAGAAATATAGGAGGTAGTGGAAACAAAGGTGAGGAGCATGAGAAGCGAAGTAGCTTATGGATTGAGAGAATTAAATAAAAGCAGAAAAACAGAGAGGAGCAATGAAATGAAATCTATAGAATGTGACGAGGTGCAAAGCCTGAGGAGGGAGGTGCAATGAGTAAGGGGAGGAGATAGCTGACTGAAGTAGATAACGAGGTAGAGACAAGGATTCCTGTCGAACATTAATAAATCTTGGCTTCAAAGGCATGGTTTATATGACTACAGCCATAATAACCATCCTGTTACAGAAACAATGGGTGCCATTCTCCTCTAGTCTGCGATACAGATGTCTGTCTGCATTATATTGTAACATATATGACTGTCCAGAAAGTCTGACCCAGCCTGATTTCTTACCTAACTCTGGAACCACCATGGAAAAATCCCTGAATCCTAACAAATGAGGATGTTTAGGGCAAGTCAAAGCATTGGCGTATAATGCATGTAGAGGAGAGCCAGTGCCTCATAAACACAGTGCGGTACAACCTAGTTTATAAAAAAAAAACCTCAAGACTGTAGAGTAAGATTTTCAGTGGAAATGTTTTAGTTTGATGAAATTCCAGCGGACAGGGAGTGAGTACGGGCCAGAGTTTTGAAAGCCAGTAACCTCAGCACCTAGTGAAGAAATTGTTGAGTCACTGGTATCGATCAAACCCCCTACAGATACATTATGGTCATTTTGTGCTAATTGAATGTAGTGGCAAGCATCTCAGCCAATA